>NW_026634105.1:0-27215 GCF_024868665.1 Triplophysa rosa
GATGGAGGGAACGAGACGTTGTGTCCCTCATGCCACAACACTGGCCGCCCACCCCAGCGGTCGGGGGAGGATGCTTTAGGCTCCTCAGACCAACCAAAGGTGAATGAATGAGCACGCCGGCTTCCCTCTTATACCCGGACATCCGGGGAGGAGCCCGGCATGCAAATTTCATTCGCCAATTTTCATTGGCCTTTTCTAAATACTCAGAAGATGATAGGTTCTCAAGACAAACCCCATTCTGTCGGTTCGACACAACGTCTCGTTCCCTCCATCAGGGAACCGAGGTTACATCCGTAACCAAGACGTTCTCTTCGATTTACTGCAATATTCCAATTTTCAAGTTGGAAATGAAAGCAGATCTAATATTTTGTTGCCTTAAAATTTTATAATCTTTTTTATCCATCATGTAGATCCAGTTAAATACTATGGCTGTTCACCATGGCCGGGGTTTGAGTGCCTGATGAGGGATTGTTTGAGGGAAAATCCTCAGGACAGACCCACTTCCACTCAGGTTCGCCATCTGACTTTAGCTTTAAAAGGTGCACTGGAGGACTGAGATGTTTAAATGTGATGTGAATGAGTTTCTCTTTGTGTGTCAAAGGTGTTCGACCGTCTGAACTCTGCAGAGATGTTGTGTGTGCTGCGAGAGCTGACGGTATTGGGTTTGCCCGGCGAGTGTTTGGCAGTCTCCGGTTCGACCGGGGGTGTTAACGGAGAAAGAGACGTCCGCGTGTGGATCGGAGGAGGCAGCAGCAGCCAGAAATTGGGCTGTGTGACATCACTGGATCTGGAGACTGGAAAGAGCTTTAGACAAGTACCAAATATTCAATAGAACCTTGACCTGTATTGTCAATAATAATCTTCAGTTCAGTTTCAGTCAGGACTACTCTTGTCAATCAGTTATCATGTTTTAAGGTGTAAACTTGTCCTACCCTGTTTCAGGAGATTGACAGCAGTCCTGTCCTGTGTCTGGCGACGGTCCGAGCTCCAGGGTCACATCATGACTGGTTAGTCGCTGGTACTCAGTCTGGTTCACTCTTTATTATAGACGCACAGAGCGCAGAGATTCTGCACAGTCTGAAGAGTGTGACGGACTCTGTGACATCACTGTACTTCCACAGTGACCTTCAGCACAGGTGAACACATCCACACCTCTCAACAGAGACATGACTACTGCAATGATGTGCTTTAAGATCAAAATTCTGTTTTGATTCTTCAGAGGCCTGAAGAGTAACCTGCTAGTGGGGACAGCTGATGGGACGCTAGTCGTTTATGAAGATTCAGTTTTGAAGGTATTCATTTTTGGAAATTATTCTTAAAATCGATAACCTATTCCCAGGATTCCCACAATCATGGAGAAAAATGGAAATAAATAAATGTGGTGTCCAGACACCAAAGGTCTATTACATTTGCGACGTGAATGTGAATTGATCTACTTATGCTGGAGTTAAAACAAAGATATTAAAGAGGTCATATGACACGGCTAAAACAAATATTATCGTTTGTTTTAGATTTAATGTAATGTGTATACACGATTTAAGGTTAAAAAACGCTGTATTTTCCACATACCGTGCATGTTTGTATCTCCTCTTTGCCCCGCCTCTCTGAAACGCGCAGATTTTTTACAAAGCTCATCGCTATGAAAAGTGAGGTGTGCTATGATTGGCCAGTTAACCACTGCGTAGTTATTGGTCGAATACTGAAAGCGTGTGAACATCAGGTTCCAATGCAATTGTGCTGACAGGTACGCCCACCTTACTTGCGTATACATTTGGGCGGTCTTCGTCAAATCATACCACAAACTGACCTAGATTTGTGGGGGTGTGGTTACACGAGGCGTTTCAGGCAGGTCTGGGTGAGCATTCGCTTTTATATAGAATGCATCTTTTGTTCCAACACTTGAATTTTTGCAATTTTACGTGTCTAATACATGCATGGGTAACTTATAACACACCACAGACACAGAAAAACGTGTATTCGCGCCATATGACCCCTTTAACAACATGCACCACTGCCATTACAGTGAATGGAGAGGAATGCAACGGTCCTAAACCAAAGTTATGGTACAGTTCATGTCAGGTTTAATTATTGATCGTAAATATTGTATGCCATTTAATTCTGATTTCTGCCAGCGATTTTGGAAATATCTGCCTGTTGTCTTGCTATGACGTAAACAGCTGCCTGGAGGCGTTATTGCTTTGATGTAAATAGCTTCCCAGAGGCGTAGCAAACATGGCTGCCGAATGGCATGACTTCTGTAAACAGACTGTGGTTAAAACTATCTAAATGAAATTATTTTGAAAAGCTCCGTAATCACACATACATGGTAAATGAAAATTTAATTATAAACAAATGAAAAAGAATGTTTGTGGAAAGCAGTGTGGTTTTACATGTTTTCTGACTACAGGTTAAAAATGGTGCTCCAGTCAAAACACTGCAGGTTGGTGATGTTAGCACACCGCTGATGTGTCTCGGCCCGTCCAGTCACTTTCAGGAGCGCAGAGCTCTGTGGGCCTCCTGTGGTACGAGGGTCATCTCCCTCACTGTTAAATACGACATCTGCAGAAGCATAAACACCAAACTCAAACAACTCAATCTGTGAGTACTTACTGTACACACTCTGCTTTCAATATAACACAAATGAGCATTAATGGTCCAATGTGTAATTTTTGGAGGATCGATTGACAGAAATGCAATATAATATACATAACTATGTCTTCTGAGATGTGTAAAGACCGTATATAATGAAGCTTTATGTTTTTATTACCTTAGAATGAGCTATTTCTATCTACATACAGTACACCGCAGGTGGTTTACTGGTCTGAACTAAAGAATCCGCTACTTTTTACCACAACACGTTTATTGTGGTTTTTTAGTCTTCATTTACAAGCACTACACACATTCATGATGAGACATGACAACATGCTAGCTATCGACACCGGCAACCATATATTATCTCACAGCTACCTTACGGTTATAAAGTGTGAACCGGTGGTGCCCCAATGACACAGACTAATAACAAATACGTTAAAAAGTAAAAAATGTACAAATAACACTTACAAATCCAGGAGCAGGACCGCTAGGTCTCCATCCGTTTTGCAACCCGTGGCCTCTTGCTGCTCGCGCCACTGAGTGTAAGCCCGTCCGATATTGATTCGTGACCGGCCTCGTGTCTGATCACTGTCTCGGTTTCTTTTCTTTGCTTCCTTCGACAAAACCCTCTTTGGTTTTTTGGCTGGCTCTGCCATGATGATGTTTTGGTTCGTTTCGTCTTACTGTTAGCTCTGCTGTTGGCTAACTTCTCCCAGGCTACGAGTAAAACGTGACGTATGCCGTAAAGCAGGGGATAGGCGGGGCTTGTACCGGCCCGAACACCAAAGTTACAAGTGCAATTTCAGCCAATAGGAGGCTGCTTAGGTAGCAACGGCAGTCAAATTCATCCAGTTAAAAGCTGACCTACCACTAAAATAATTTTAGAGACATTATTTTAAGGTCAAAAAGTTTATCATTGCCGCTTTAAGGTGCTGATGTTGACATGTTTGTATGTTCAGGCAGCAGGGCTGTATCAGCAGTGACGCTTGTATATTGCGATTAGCGGTGGACAAACATGTGTATGTGAGTAAAACAGGAAGCCAAAGTGTGGAAGTCTGGGACAAGAAGACTGAGAGGATGGTGAACCTCATCGACTGTGCTAAATTACTCAAGTGAGCAAACACACAAACGCGCACACACATTTACTGGCTTGCCTACATTGAAACTTCTTGTTTCCTCACAACAGACTAAGTTGCACCAGAAAGGTTCAGAGTGAAGACACGTGCCGAGAAATGCAGTCGTCTTTGGCAACGGTTAAAGGTCTGCTGGTTCAGCACAGTGGTACTCTGTGGATCGGGACTAGATCAGGATTCATTCTGCTGGTGGAGATCACGAACAGTCAGCTGCTGCAGAGCATCAGCCTGAACTGCCACTCCATGCGTTGCATGGATTCTGTACTGCTAGGTACGGACCAATCACGACACACTTCCTCTTTCCAGCAGCCAATGAAGAAAAATGTCCTGAATATGAGGCCATTAAAGCACCATACCTTCTCTCTTCATTGCACTTGTCTTTTTTGCGAGGAACCTAAGTTCATTAAAAGTGTCATAGTTGCGTGCATCTGGTGTCACGAGTAAAATAACTAGATTCTATTCCCTTCTTTATGCTTTACAGAAACACTAAACCGAAAGAATTGTATTCTAGTGTTGGGCAGATGTCAACGCATGCCAAATGACCAAATCAAAACACAATCAGGTAAAGCCATGACGTTTCAATTCAATTTTACACAATATTGTGCTGTGAATCTCTGGTGGGGTTCTGTTCCTTGTCGATTAGATCCGGACATTATTTTATGATATAAAATTTGATCCGAACATTTCTTCTTGCTTTGTGTTTGTGATGGTCACAGGTCAGGATTCGGTGCTGATGGTATGGAGCGGTTCACTTCCTCTGGAGGTCAGAGATCTGAACCGACACTGTGAGCTTCGAGACAATATAACCACTAAAATGAGAGAGACACTCCGTGACTGAACGTCGCATCTGCCTGTGTGTCATTTTCTGTGATATTACCTGAGACAACTGATTTTTTGCTGTTTGACAAAGGGACCTGTGCAAAATGACAGTGAATACAATCAAGGGAAACAATTTTTTGTTACATCTCAAATGTAGCTGTAGATTGATGTGTCTATATTGAAAACTGAAATAATGGTGAACTTTACAAGCCATAATGAAAATGGGAAACACTTCAGTTAGTTTATTGCTTTTATTCACAATAGTAAAGCCATACAAAACATAGGAGACTGCCATGCTTTAATAAAGCAGATCTGAGATCCCTTTAGACATGCTAACCCCACCATTTTTAGATCTCAGGACAAGTAAAAACGTATTATTGAATTTATTATTATTTTAACTTTTGTCATCGTAGTAACTGCTATTTTAGCAGAAATGTTGTCATAGTCAATGTTTGTGAGGGACTGGACGGAGATGACAATTCATTGTTGATTCCAATGCAATCCACTATCTGATAACTTTAAAGTTATACTACAATCACTATGCATAAATATGCATACAAGAAATATAAGCCATGGTGAATAAGCCATTTAAGAAATAACTGTTATATGTTTGAATTATTATTACAAATCTGTCATGTTATTTTTTATTGTGGTGGGAATGAAATTATTATTTTTGTTGTCAGGTGTGTATGCGGTTTTTAGTAAAATGAAAAAATTCTGTTTCGTGTATGTTGTGCAGTCGTCGTTTCTTTATTATTAATTTACCATTAGTGTTTAAACATTTTCTGATATGTAATGAGCCTACATAAACTATTTAAACATTCTAATGGTAATATAAAGAATATAAAACAATGAAATAGATACATTCGCGAGTCCTCCCTGTCACGCGGTGGAGTGATTTATTTTGACGATATGTAAAGCGCTCAAGAAGAAGAGCGTTTGCTCCTCCCACAATAAAAAACACTGGAATGTCTACTACCTGAATTGCAGTATGATAAAGTGGGCGTGGCTTAGTTGTGCGGCATTTGGGCCATTCTCCTTTTAGAATCAGAAAGAGCTTTATTGCCAAGTACTGTATGTTTGCACATACAAGGAATTTGTTTTGGTGACAGGAGCATCCAGTACACAGAAACAGCAACAACAGTACACAGAGACCATAACACAATAGAATACATGCAGTACACAGTTGAAACTGATTGTATTGGAAAAACAAACATTTTAGTCTTCTTCACGGAGTGTTTCAAGTTTGGACGGATTTACATTTGTATATCAGATACGAAATGCTCAAAAGATTATATTTTTAGCGTACAAATGTCAAGAAGTGTCCTGTTTATAGGTTTTTCTGAGCCTTAAAGCGCCCTCTGCAGGAATATATCATTTATGTCTCTTAATAAAGTTACTTCTCACTAAAGGCTCCACTTTATCACTTCCTGTCATGTGATACAAACACATCTGCATGTAACGTTACGTCAGTGACCCGCTTCATAACAGGAGGAAATACTGATCGCGTTAAACTTCATCTAACAGCTGTAACGGACCTACAGACACGTTGACACTGACATGAAACCATTTAAAACGTTTCTTCTGATGAGATCGTGTTGTTATATCAGTTAAAAGACAATCATCTGTTTTGGAGGACTCGGACATTTAGTACTCTGGTAAGTAAGGTAACATGTTTCATACTCTACCACGCGTTTAGTTGTGCACTGTTTTAAATGCCTATTATGTGCTTATAAAATAAAAAAGGTAATGATAACGTGTAATTTTCTCGTCTAGTTTTAAGTATGTCCTGTGCATGCAGACCTGCAGCGAGGGTGATAAAGTCCATTTATAAAGGTAAGAAAACGTCTCCGGTTACTGTCGTAACCTCGGTTCCCTGAGAGGAGGGAACGAGACATTGCCTGAAAGCTAGGGGAATCCCCTTCTCCAACCTTTACTGAATCCTTATTGAATAACGCCAGTGAAAATAAAATGTAACTGGCCAATGCCGGTCAAGACGGCGCTTAGGGGCGTGGCGCCACCCTATATAACTCGCCATCTGGACCGCATTCCTCAGAATCTTATGACTGAAACATACAGCGCGACGATCTGAGCACGCGAGCACGGCGGTTTACGCAATGTCTCGTTCCCTCCTCTCAGGGAACCGAGGTTACGACAGTAACCGGAGACGTTCCCTTTCGAGAGAGGTCTCTCTACATTGCGTGAAACGCTAGGGGAACCGAATAAAATCACGCCGTGAGAGCAGCAAAGAGTGAAAACGTCTTGGTTACAGATGTAACCTCGGTTCCCTGATGGAGGGAACGAGACGTTGTGTCGAACCGACAGAATGGGGTTTGTCTTGAGAACCTATCATCTTCTGAGTATTTGGCGAATGAAATTTGCATGACGGGCTCCTCCCCGGATGTCCAGGTATAAGTGGGAATCCGGCGTGCTCATTCATTCACCTTTGGTCTGAGGAGCCTAGAGCATCCTCCCCCGACCGCTGGGGTGGGCGGCCAGTGTTGTGGCATGAGGGACACAACGTCTCGTTCCCTCCATCAGGGAACCGAGGTTACATCCGTAACCAAGACGTTCCCTTTCTGTCGGTCTCTCGACGTTGTGTCGAACCGACAGAATGGGGTTCCTATGGAAGACGCCACAGCACTGAGCCACGTCACAATCTCTGCGGAGCGACGTTGACTGGCCTGGGCGAGTCAGACGAACACGCTAACGCGAAATTATGACCTTCCAGTGGAAGGAAGGGGGAACCCAGAGCTTTCCACAAAAAGTTGGGAAGCCCCCTAACGCCGGCCGTCACGGGCGGAGGCCTGATTCTCTAAATGGCGAGAAGTCGCCCGGCACCGTACGGGCCACTGGGTAAGCATTATTCCCCTGGGGGAAAAAAGCTGCAGAGGCCACTACCTACCGTAGGGAGGAATTAGTGGAGACACCACATGGTCTCACCATCAGGGGAGAACTCATGGGAGGAATGTGCGGACTGCAGGAGTTAACCGCAAGGTGGGAGTCCACCTGGGGAGGTCATGGGTTGCCAAGGTGGGAACCATTCATGAGGATACATCAGACGGAACAGCCCACGGAGGGGGGGTTACCACGTCTGGAGCACTAGGTCCGGTTAGAGCTATGTGGGAGATAACTCAACTGTTCCCCGGCCTAAGGGGGCAGGGCTGCTCTGCCCAGCCTGTCCCCTGGAAGGGTGCTTAGTGATGGATGGAATGCCTGTTCTTTACCCGAGGGGAAAGAAGTGAGGCGGGATCGCCACTGCTCCCCCCGGAGGGGGAAGGGCTTCCGCAGGCGTACGCCCTACCGGCTGCCGGTCCCACACCTTGCCAGGATGCGGGCTGACACCGGTTCCGCGCGTAGGTATTAGAACCTCACGGAGTTGTTAGGCATAGCCCAACCCGCAGCTCTGCAGATGTCTGCCAGAGAGGCGCCCTGAGCCAGTGCCCACGAGGGGTGTGCCTCACCCCCAACGGGCAGGGGCGAAATGAGATCGGTATGCCCTAACGAGGGCATCCACGATCCAGTGCGCCAGCCTCTGTTTGGAGACAGCCCTCCTGCTGACCTCCGAAACAGACAAAGAGCTGCTCAGAGCTTCTGGGCTCTGCGTGCGGTCCAAGTAGAGGCGCCGTGCGCGTACTGGACACAACACGGATAGGTTGGGTCTTCCTCCCCGGTGGGGAGCGCCTGCAGGTTCACCACCTGGTCTCTCGGGAGAGTGGTGGGAACCTTGGGCACGTAGCCGGGGCGGGGTCTCAAGATAACGTGAGAATCCCGGCCCCGAGTTCTAGGCAATCTGTGGACACGGAGGGTGCTTGTAGATCCCCTACCCTCTTGGAGGTGAGCGCCATGCGGAAAGCCGTCTTTATCAAGACTGAGAAAGAGCGGCAACCCCGAGAGGCTCGAAGGGGGCGGGGCCTCTTGAGGCCCGCCACCTAGGTCGCAAGAGGGTACGGAGCGCGGGTAAGGTGGTCACCCTCTCGCGCCCCTTAGGAACCTAATGACCAGGTCGTGCTGTCCCAGAGGCTACCCAGCACTTGGGTCATGATGAGCGGCCGTAGCGGCTACATACATTCCCAGTGTGGAGGGGGAGAGGTTACTCCCCCGTCTCTCTTGAGGACGGGACAGCTCGTACCCGACCGAGCAACTCCGCGGGTCTTCTCGCCGAGAAGAGCACCAGGACGAGAAGAGGCGCCACCTATGGGCGTATAGCCGCCCAGTGGCCGAAGCCCTAGCCTGAGTGACGTCCCAACCGGACCGGGGGTGGGTCACTCAGGATCTCCTCGTCCCGTCCAGACATGGAGACCAGGTTTTGCCTGGGATGCCGTAACGTGCCCCTTCCCCTGGGGAAGCTGTTCGCCAGGGGGAGCGGCCAGGGGGGAGTTGTTGTCAGAGCCTCAGCTCCGAGAACCAAGTCCTGGTTAGGCCAAAGGGGCGTAACTAGTACCACTTGATGCTCCTCTTCCCTGGCCTTGCACAGGACCTGTGCAATGAGGCTCACTGGGGGGAAGCGTACTTCCGCTTGTCCCGCGGCCAGCTGTGCGCAAGGGCATCCGTGCCAAGGGTTGCCTCGGACAGGGAGTACCAAAGCGGACAATGGGTGGAGTCCGGGGAGGCAACAGGACCACCTGTGCCTGGCCGAACTGCTCCCAAATGAGCCGGCTGCGCGGGGATGGAGTCGCCACTCTCCGCGAGGCGTCGACTGACGAGAGAGCGCATCGGCTGTCTGGTTCAGGACGCCTGGGATGTGTGTGGCTCGCAGGGAACTGATCACCTGCTGACTCCAGAGGAGGAGGCGCCGGGCGAGTCATGTTTAGCTGCCGTGAGCGAATCCAATGATATACGCCACAGCAGCTGTGCTGTCCGACCGGACCAGCACGTGCCTGCCCTGCACGAGAGGTAGTAGCCTCCTCAATGCAAGTAGCACAACCAACAACTCTAGGCAGTTGAAATGCCAACGCAGGCGGGGGCCCGTCCACCGCCCCGACACTGCTTGCCCGTTGCACACGGCACCCCAACCTTGCAGGGAGGCATCCCAAAGGGGACCCCTGTCCGCAAGAAGGTCATGGAGACCAGGGGGTTAGGGTGTGTCGGCAGAAAAGCGTGTGACCATACGCCTGCTGCCGGTGTGCCACGCTCTCCAAGGAACTTGACTCTGTAGCCAGTGTTGGAGCGGTCGTATGTGCATCGACCCGAGGGGGACCACCCCCGCCGAGGATGCCATGTATCCCAGGAGCCTCTGAAATTGTTTCAGGGGGACCGCTGACTGTCTGAAAGCTTCAGGCAGTTCAACACTGATCGGGTGCGCTCTGTAGTCAGTCGCACTGCCTCTGGGAGGCCGCGTGGGTGCGGGCTTCCTCGTCGCGGGTCTCGCGCCCCCCGCGGGGGGTGAGCGGGGCCGCTCATGAGGACAGAGTCGAGTTCCATACCGAGAAAGAGGACGCTCTGCACCGGGGAGAGCTTGCTCTTCTCAGTTGACCTGTAGCCCCACCGATCTAGGTGCCGGAGCACCAGGTCCCTGTGTGTACACAACAGATCTCGAGAGTGTGCCAAAACTTGAGCCAGTCGTCGAGATAGTTAGTACCCGCACACCTCCTTCCCTACGGGGAAGGAGGGCGGCTTCCACGACCTTCGTAAAGACTCGTGGAGACAGGGACAGACCGAAGGGGAGGACCCTGTACTGATATGCCCGTCCCTCGAACGCGAACCGTCGGAACGGCCGATGTCGAGGGAGGATCGAGACATGAAAGTACGCGTCCTTCAGGTCGATTGCCATGAACCAGTCCTGACGCCTGACGGACGCCAGGATGCGCTTCTGCGTGACCATCCTGAAAGGCAGCTAGTGTAGGTGCCTGTTCAGAACACACAGACCCAAGATAGGGCGCAACCCTCCGCCTTTCTTAGGGACAATGAAGTACGGGCTGTAAAACCCGCTGAACACCTCGGCCGGTGGGACGGGCTCGATCGCTCCCTTCACCAGAAGGGAGGCGACCTCCGCCCGAAGTACGGGGGCATCCCTGCCTCTGCCTGAGGTAAAAGGACGTCCCGGAACTTGGGCGGACGTGTAGCGACTGAATCGCGTAGCCGAGACGGATCGTCTTCCTCAGCCCGCCTGACAGTCTGGGGGCTCCCAGAACTGTGACAGGGGACTAGAGGTTGATCTGCTTCATCGCCCCCGCGGAGGGTGGTTCGATGGCTAGCAGTACGGATTCCTTGCCAGGGGAGGCCCCCCGGGGAGGAGATCGGCTCTGCCATATTTCCTGCCTGGCGACTGCGCAGCTCAACGCACTGTCTGACTGAGAGTGCTGAGGGCTGGTGTTTATACTCGACATTGCGCTTTGCCATGACGCAACGTCGAGTTTGCCGTTCACCGTCGTGCAGAGGGTGAGAGCGGCTGAGGTAACCCAGAGAGAGAGGAAACTCTCCTTTTTGAGAGTAAGTGGGCGCCAGCCCCCCAGAGGGGGCCAGCAGATGGAGGGACGGGGCAGGAACCGTCCCTATCCGACCTACCAGCGCTGTGGCTGGGGTCGGGCCCAATGGTAGCCTCGATCCCCCTGAGGTGATCCCATGACAGCCGCTGCCCGCGGCTGCTGATGGGGCGATGGTCTCCTCTTCGCTGTCTCCTCCAGGTCACTGGAGGGCGTTGAAGAGGACCAGGGCTGCTGGGAAGCAGACAGTGCACGGGACTCGACGGCCGAGGCGGCCGAGTTGCGGCACGGAGGACTGCTTTTTACTGTCGAGAACCCTCCACAGTAACACCAACCAGCCCCCCCTTGCGAGACGGGTACGTCGAGAAAGCGGACCTTCTCAGCGTTACTCATCTGCGCAAGGATTGGCCAGAGGAGTTTCTCATGGACCACAAGTGTGGACATCGTCCGACCCAGGGCCCGCGTGGTCACCTTGGTCGCCCGTAGAGCGAGGTCGGTGGCGGCGCGGAGTTCCTGCATAAGCGCTGGGTCGGTCTTACCCTCGTGGAGCTCTCTCAACGCCCTGGCCTGGCAGGAGCCATAGCGTGGAGAGAGGAGGCAGCTTGGTCCGCCGCAATGTAAGCTCTCGACACCAGAGATGCCGAGACACCACATGCTTTGGACGGGAGTCTAGGTCGAGCCCCCCCAGGTGGCCGCCACCTACGGGCACGAGTGCACCGCGGCGGCATACTCCACCTGGGGGACACCGACGTATCCTCCAGCTGTCTCAACCTCGAGGGAAGAGAGGGTGACAGAACTTTGTTTGACGTGAAACGTGCCGGGAAGGGGCGTTCCAGGTCTTACAAAGTTCCTCATGCACTTCCGGTAAACACGGCACTGGGGGCGGGCGCGGCTTGGAGCCGCGCTCAAACCCGAGGCGCCATGTAGCCAGCCGCGAGCGCCGGGAGAGGCAGTGCGGGCACTGCAACCCAACACTCACGGCGGCCCGGGAAAGCATGGCTGACATTTCGACGTCCGCTTCTTCCTGGGCTCGACCCCCCGAGGGAGGGAGCCCGAGGAATCGTCGGAGTCGGATGGCAGTACGTCACCCCCCGATGCTGCAAGAGACATCTCATCATCACGCATCGTGTCCGAATACGCGATTGAGGAATAAGACGGCGGACCGTCTCCTGGGGAACGGTCAGACGAGCGAGACGAGGTGTGAACGGTCCGTGAGCCCGTGGCTGGCGGATTATCGCTCACAGCAATCCTCATATCACCCTCGCTGCTTGCCGTAGCGGACGGCAGGGCCGTAGTCCTGCCGCCACGGAACGGGGAGCAAACGAGTTGGTGGCTGAGTCCTGCCGGAACACAGCCACCTGTGACGCAACGTCTGAATCGTCACCGCCCGCAGTGCGGGCAGGACGTATTCACAACGTCTGCCCCAGCGGACTGGAAGCAGGCATTGTGTCCGTCCCCCTCCTCGATGAGTGTGTTGCACCCATGAGAACAGCGGGACAAGCCACGCTGGAGAAATTTGCTCTTTTAGAAAGGGAAATTGCTCGAACACCTCCGGAACTGCCGAGACGCCCAGGGGAGAGTCACTGCAGGAAGGGAACGTCCGCTGTCCACGTCGTAGATTCCAGCAGAAAGAATGATCACCAGATCATAGAGAAGCTCATCAGGCTCTGAAGAACAAAAGGTGAATGAATGAGCACGTCGGTCCCTCTTATACCCGGACATCCGGGGAGGAGCCCGGCATGCAAATTTCATTCGCCAATTTTCATTGGCCTTTTCTAAATACTCAGAAGATGATAGGTTCTCAAGACAAACCCCATTCTGTCGGTTCGACACAACGTCGAGAGACCGACAGAAAGGGAACTAGCGCTCCCCTCGCATGATCAGGAGAAAAGGAGAAAAAACCTCCCCCTTCATCCACAGGGCGTAGCCTCGAGCACGAGTATCAAGCCCATTGGATACCGCGCAAGCGGGAGCCAATCCGATCGGTCCTAAGTTTGCATACCACTAACTTTTTAGTGTGAACTGAGCTGTGATGCCGCTATGTTTAGAGCGGCAGGACATACAGCAAAGAAATGATATTAAGGGCGATAGATAGCAGCGCACGGAATAGCTGGTTGCACCCGCCGGCTAAAAAAAAAAGGACACCTAGTAGCTCGACGAGTGGAATTGAACGGGGCGGAAACAAATTCTGTTATTCCGCATCACCGTCTCAAGTCACAATACATACTGATCCAAGCTATGCAGAAAGCGTCATCTACGGGCTCATAGGCATAGACGCTACGCCTCCCCCACCGCCTATACGACCTAGCTGAGTGCAGCATAGCTAAGCCGTTAGTCTCTACAGGCAGCTGTGGGTGGTGCCGAAACAGACAGCACTTGTGCCGCTAGAGAGGACACATCCAGTCTGTAAAATCTGGCGAAGGTATTCTGCGAAGACCAGCCCGCTGCTGCACAAATGTCCTGAACAGACACCCCTCTCGACCAAGCCCATGAAGAAGCCACAGCTCTAGTAGAGTGGGCCCTAAGATCGATCGGGCAGTCCAAGCCTTGACTGGCGTATGCCAGCGCTATCGCGTCTGTTATCCAATGAGACAACCGCTGCTTTGAAACGGGACGTCCCTTACGGAAACGAATAGCTGGTCAGACTGTCTGAACTCGGTGGACTGCTCAATGTAAACCCTCAAAACTCGCACCGGGCACAGCGTGCGCTGAGCGTAATCCTGCGAGACTGGCGGCTCCGGGGAGAAAGCAGACAGGGATATAACTTGCGCTCTAAACGGTGTTGAGAGCGACTTAGGCACATAACCCACTTTAGGTTTGAGCGTGACGCTGCAGTCGTTAGGTCCGAACCGCATGCAGGCATCATCGATAGACAGCGCGTGTATGTCCCCTACACGCTTAGCAGACACAAGTGCAAGCAGTAGGACGGTTTTAGGGAGAGCTCCCGCAGTCCCGATGATTGCAAGGGCTCGAACGGAGGAAGTGAAAGCGCCTTTAAAACAAAGGCTAGGACCCAGGGCGGCACCGTAGGAGGGCGAGGCGGGTTTAGTCGTCTCGCGCCCCGTAAAAATCTCACCACCCAAGTATGCTTGCCTACCGAGCGACCGTCAATCGGAGGTTGAAAGGCGGCAATGGCAGCGACATAAACTTTCAGTGTATACGGCGAGCTGCCGGCGTCCAAGCGCTGCTGCAGAAGGCTAGAATGTCAGATACGGGGCATAGCTCTGGATCGAGACCGTTTTCCCCGCACCATTTTACAAAAACCGCCCAATTAAAAGCGTAAAGGCGCCTCGTAGATGGAGCTCGCGACTCTGTGATAGTATCCATGACACGACTCGCTAAATTCCCCAAGGCTCCCTGCCCCCGTGAACCCGCCACACGTGCAGACGCCACAACTCGGGGTTGGGGTGCCATATTGTGCCGCTCCCTTGGGTCAGCACATCCCTCCTCAGCGGAATCGGCCACGGAGGCGCTGCCATCAGCTCCATTAGGTCTGGAAACCACGGCTGATTCGTCCATCTCGGGGCGATCAGCGTCACGGCAGCTTTTTCTGTTCTGATTTTGCGTAGCACCAACGGTAAAATCTTCACTGGTGGAAACGCATAGAGGCTGGCTCTCGGCCATGGGCTCGTGAGCGCGTCCCCCTCCAGTGGGGAGCTCGACAGGGAGAAGAACAGAGGGCAATGCGTATTCTTCTCCATCGTGAAAAGATCGACATCCGCTTTCCCGAACCGATCCCAGATCAAGTTTACTGACTGAGGGTTCAACCTACATTCCTCGTGAGGGGGGCCGTCCCTCGACAGCATGTCCGCTCCGCAGTTCATCTGACCTGGCACATGCATCGCCCTGATGGAGAGCAGGTGACGATCGGCCCAAAGGAGGAGTTGCACCGCCTGTTCGAAGAGGGCTCATGAACGGACACCGCCCTGTCGATTTATGTATGACACTACTGACGTGTTGTCCGTACGAATCAGTACATGTTGCGACTCGATCTGCGGGAGAAAGCACTTGAGGGCCAAGAAAACCGTTTTCAACTCTAAGCGGTTGATATGCCACTGTCTCTCCGACTCCAACCAGGAGCCCGAGGCCGGGGCGCCGTCGCACAGGGCTCCCCATCCCGTCAGAGACGCGTCTGTCGTAACCACTTTCTGCCCTGTGATAGGACCCAACTGGATGCCGCGGCGATACATGTACCAAGGTTTCAGGGTGTTTAGACATCCGCGTGTTACCGCGACTCTCGCGTGCCCCGCTAACCAAGCATTTCTCGGCATGCGGGACCTCAGCCAGAGCTGGAGGGGACGCATGAACAACAAACCGAGGTGGCACACTGCGGTTGCTGACGCCATCAGCCCCAGAAGCCTCTGAAACACTTTTAGCGATACGAGACGACCCAGACTGAAAAGGCTCAAGGTCGACGTGATATGTTGAACGCGCTCTGGGCTCAGATGAGCGCGCATGGTGATCGAGTCTAAGCACACTCCCAAATAAAGATCAACCGGCTGGGGAGAAGCACGCTCTTCTGTCTGTTCACACACAGGCTCCAAGGCTTTCATGTGCGAAGGGAGCCTGCATACATGGGCATCAAGCATCTCTTGCGAGTGGGCCAAAACTAGCCAATCGTCCAAATAATTCAGAATGCGCATACCGCTCGCTCTCAGGGGGGATAAAGCCGCATCCACTATCTTTGTAAAAGTGCGCGGAGCTAACGCCAGCCCGAAGGGGAGCACCATGAACTGGTACGGTGCCCTCGAATGCAAACCTCAGAAAGCGCCTGTGGCGAGGGGCTATTTGAACATGAAAGTATGCATCTTTTAGATCTACTGAAATAAACCAGTCCCCGGGCCGAGTCTGCGCGAGGATCTGTTTTATCGTCAACATTCTGAAAGCGCGTTTGTACAGCGCACGATTGATGGGTCTCAGGTCTAAAATCGTCCGGAAGCCCCCATTTCTCTTTGGAACGACAAAATAGTGGCTGTAGAAGCCGCTCTCTCTCTCGTTTGAGGGGACTACCTCTATCGCTTGCTTTGCGAGGAGGCTGTCGATCTCCTGTCTCAACAGCGGTATATTCCTCAGGGAGACTACGGATGGGACCACGCCATTGAAGCGGGGCGGCCTGCGCCGAAAATGGAGCGAGTAGCCGTTCTCTACTATGTTCAGCACCCAGGGTGAGATACCCGGGATGGACTGCCATGCTGCCTTGCGAGCCTGCAAGGGACGCAACGTCTCGTTCTGCACTCTCCGCGTTATCCCGCGCGAGGGAGAAACCGCTGTCGGCGGACTTAGCGGCGGCGTATGAGCGCCGCTCCGAGCTCCGCCGAGAGAGCTCTGACTCGCAGTAACCAGAGTATGAGACAGGACATAAGCGGGATTGGTGCATCGCCATAAAACCGGGGGTGCGACCAGCTTGGCACAGGATGAGACAACAGCAGCTCGCGGCACGGAGGCGGCGAGCTTGCAGCATTCATCAGAGGAGGAAGATGCTCTGATTGTGAAAATGTGTGCATTTTTATTACATTTGACACAACAACATCCATAACACAATCGTTCTCTGTGTCGCCCGCAACCGCTAGGGGGACAGACGAGAACCTCGGACTCTTCGCGGGAGGTCCCCCGTCGAGCACTTTCCTCCTCCCAGCGAACTCGTCAGGAACTCGGCTTCGGCCCAGATGCCGAACCTCCCCTCGGGCGACGATCCTTCCCTGGGCCGTGGCGCTTCCTGGGCATGTCTCGCCATTGCTTGGGGTGAACCGCCGGTTCGGGAGCTGCGGAGGGGGCCGCGAGCGTGGGCTGCTTCACCGGTCTCTGCGCCGAGCGTGCAGATGAGGATCGGTGACGCGAAGACAGCTGGGCGGGGCCTGGGGAGTACCTGGCTCATAGCGCGTGAGCGCTTTTGGTCCTGCCTGAAACGCTGGATGACGGCATCCACGGCGTCCCCGAATAGACCAGAGGGAGACAACGGAGCGTTCAGGAGGGCTCTCTTGTCCGCCTCCTTGAGATCCGTGAGCGTCAGCCACAGGTGACGGTGAAGCGCAACCATGAAGCCCATGGAGCGGCCGATGGCTTGGGCTGTGTGCTTAGTGGCCATAAGCGCGAAATCTGTGGCCGCGCGCAGGTCCTTAACGCCGTCCGGGTTAGGTTCTTCCCCGTCCAGAGAACGCAGCAGCTGAGCCTGGAAAACCTGGAGTACCGCCATGGTGTGCAGAGCAGAGGCAGCCTCCCCAGAGGCGGCATATGCCTTCTCTGCTATGTGGGCGGTCATCCGGCACGGTTTAGACGGCAGCACCGCCTCGGATCGCAGCGATGATGAAGACGGACCCACAGGGCTCTAGAGTGCGACCAATTTGGTCGCACATGTGACCTAATTTCTCAATGGTGCGACTAAAAAAAATCTGAGGTCGCACCGGTGCGACCAGCCGTTCGAGGGAAAAAAAGTCTCTGCGAAAGTCTCCCTGTGGTTCAACAACAGACACATTAGGCCCATATCGTGGTCTAAACCAATCAGAGATAGTGAAGGGCGGACCCCCCTCTGATTGGCCGTGGTCCAGATATTCCTGTACGTGTGTGTACGTTTGAAAATGCTGTGCTGCAGTCGGACAGAGAGGTGAGTAGCCTATAGGCCCGTCAGATAAACAGACTGGATGTAGCCGCGGATGATGAGAGAAGATGAAAAGAACGATTGACAACTTTTTCGATAAGAATGTTAACATAAGGCCTGATCCGTCTGAAAATCATAACCAATGCTCTGACACGCTAGACTGCGACTAAATGGTCTCATTTTGCGACAAATTTTCCTGCCAGTGCGACAAGTTTTTCTTAATGGTCACACCGGTGCAACTGTCAAACTGATCAATATATAATTTTTGCGTATTATAAATTTAATGTGCAGAAATGTTATATTGCGCAAGCTGCGCATTCAGTCACTCATTTTCGTCTCCCCTCCTTCAACCATTCCTTATCTATCAGTGCCCCGCCCCCAAAGACGTAATTCGCGGGTTACGGGTAAGAGGCGAAGGACCGAAAGAGCAGACGAGTGAAGTGCTCAATCTTGCAACTTAAATAAATATGCAGAATACAAGAATTTCCCCTGCTAAGGTACAAAACAGCAAAGATAACGAAATGTGTTGCAAGTATTGTATGCATGTGAAGCTAATGCAGGAAACATGTGTTTAAACTTTAAGCACTGAACTATTGTATAAAGATCTCTAACAATACTGCAAAGCATACAAAACGTTATACATCACGCTAAATACTATTTATTTGTGAGTCGCTATTGATAGAAGCCAAACGTGTATCAATGCAGCTTTCATGAAATAATCACTAAAAGCCTTCAGGTCTCGCGGGTTGTTTGAGATGCGCGCGCCCAGAGAGTCAGAGCACAAAATACTAAACGGAGTTCTCTTTCACGCCTTCTTACTCTGAAACGGACATATTAACACAAAATAACCTAAAAATTCCCATATTAACAAGAAACCTTGTAAAGGTATTCAGTTTGTTTCGTGACCAAACAGTTGGGAAACAAAACACGTGTTCCAGTATATTGCGCGAGCTCTTAAAGGGGCAGCAGCATAATAAAGATCTCTGTTTATAATGTTCATCAAACAACAACGGACGGGCCCAAAAACACTCACTGATATTAAAGGAATTGTGTTCTCTTATAGGAGTCGTTCACAACAAATAAAGGAAGAAAGTAGCTTTAAGAAAGATGTGCTTTAAATATGGTAAAGTGTTGAAAGAGAGTTTACATATACAATAAAAATAATTCAATCATAAACAATGATTTGTATTAATTTCTAATTGATTTATTAATGTATTAAACACATTTTAATGAAGTTTTAGTGATTCTTTTTTCTTACCTCACCCCACGACTCTGGTGCTATCAAATTAAGGGCTGGTGCCACCAACTGAATAACTTGGTAGCACCAGTGCCACCTCTCTCAAGTGTTAGTCTAGAGCCCTGCTTTCTTGTAGAATTGTGCTTCAAATAAAGAACTTTATGTTGACCAGATTGTTAGTTAATCGTTTACAAGTCAATATTGCCTATATGGACAGCGATTTAAAAAAAAAAGTGAACTTGTAAAACTGCGGTGTTAAATGCGATGCGGTCGAAAATTTGGGTGCACCTAACGTTTGTGCGCAATTTAAATTAGGCGCACCAGTGCAACCAGTGCAAAAAGTTAGTCTAGAGCCCTGACCCAGGTGCG
The DNA here is from genome assembly GCF_024868665.1 of Triplophysa rosa. NCBI lineage: Eukaryota > Metazoa > Chordata > Actinopteri > Cypriniformes > Nemacheilidae > Triplophysa > Triplophysa rosa. The sequence continues at coordinate 19,171 of NW_026634105.1, forward strand.
CCGCAATCGCTTGCTCGACGGCGGGAATGCACGCATAGCTGCGGGCTTCCGCCCCATCCACCAGGGAGAAAATAGCCGATCCCGAGGCGTGGGTGCGCGCCGACTGGGGCGCAGACCACGCTTTCACGACCTCCTCGTGGACATCTGGGAAAAAAAGGCGCGCGTTTCTTCTGGGCGGCGGCGCGGCAGCCCGGCTGAAGAAACCACGTGTCCAGCTTACTCCTCGCCGGCTCGTCGGGGGAGATCCACTCGAGGCCAAGGTCTTGTACGGCCCTGGTGAGAACACGAACGAGCTCTTCGTGAAGCGCGGGAGGGGCATCCCACTCCGCCCGTTCCTTCCCCGACGCCGCTAGCTCCTCTGACCCCGACAGATCCCTGTCCGAAGCCGCCAGCGACATGAGCTCGTCTTCATCTCCCGAAGCGCCAAACTGGATCATCTCCGTAGCTTCATCAGCGGGACGGAGGCTATCATCCGCGAAGGACACTGGAGACCCGGGGGGCAGAGAGCGATGACGGCGGTCCAGCTCTTTATCTCCCCGGGGGGGTGGAGGGGCGGCGGTCCCGCCAGCGGCTCGCTGGTGGCGGTGGGACGCTGCCTAACAAAATCTTCGAGGGCGGCGACTCTCCGAGCCTTAAGCACCCGCACCGGAAGGTCTTCGCAGTGCGGGCAGTTAGACTCAGAGAGAGCCCCCTCGGCATGGGCCAGACCTAGGCAGAGCACGGGGTCGGGTCGATGGGCCCTGAACATAACTTGCAAATTGGCATACCGGAACACATGAGTAGAAGGATCCGATGAATTCCTCTTCTCTGAAGTGTATCCTCAACAGCATGCGAAAGGTGAGTGAAGGAGAAAGATTCTGAGGAATGCGGTCCAGATGGCGAGTTATATAGGGGTGGTGCCACGCCCCTAAGCGCCGTCTTGACCGGCATTGGCCAGTTACATTTTATTTTCACTGGCGTTATTCAATAAGGATTCAGTAAAGGTTGGAGAAGGGGATTCCCCCTAGCGTTTCATGCAATGTAGGGAGACCTCTCTCGAAAGGGAACCATCAATACTGTAACAAACCTTAGCCACCACTAAGGGCACTAGGCCGCTTCCAATAATGTTGCTGCCACCACCTTTAATTCTAAACCGGTAAGGTCTGGAGGGAGCACTACAGAAACGCCAACCACTCAGGATACCAGATAAAAATAATATATTTATTTCAATAAGAGCAGCTCTGCAGCATTTGTCAACTTAATTCACAATAACACACACTGGTTATCCCCTATTACAGCCAACCACCCCAAATTGGCATAGCACACAGTAAAGATTCACAGCAACAATTCATAGTGCAAACCAACAGCACACGTCATAAATACCAGCTTGCACAGCACACGTTATAAATGTTCTTAAAACATAACCCATGCACATACGTGAAGTTAACCAACCTATAAAACCAGCATATGGCATTGGGAGAAAATTAATTATGTCTACAAAGGAGCACAAGCACATTAACAAACACACATGTAAAGCAATTAAAACCGGACTTCCCTGTCCGTCTGACGACACCCCATCGTCACGTTCAGCAGGTAGCCGTCTCTCGGCCACGGGGATTGAGGAGAATTATTCAAACAGTCCGCCGGTGTCCACCTATAGTCCCTTTCCTCTCTCACTACTTATATCCCACTATCTACCTCCGGGCCAATAAGTGGACCCCCGGTTTTCTTCGGCGCCGGTAGTGCTAGCCAGCCATGAACGCCACAATTCGATCCCCATTTCCCCGTGGACTCTACTAGCGTACTTTTCCGTGTCTCACAGTCTTAGCTCCTCCTCCTCACTCTCCCTTGTTGCTCTTCTTTCTCCCCTTTTTAACATGTTACCGCCATCACTCATCCACAGGTGCGTTTATCAATAACAGCCCCCTCCTTCATTGCGTCACTTATACATGACATCACTATCACTCCGGTTATATCCATTACAATACTAATACAATCCAGAAGAAATTATTATATTATATTATTATATCTTCTTCCCGGGGGCCCCCCAGCGAGAGACCCGCACTGCCAGCCATCGAACCACCCCCCGGGGGGTCGATGAAGCAGATCGTACCCTTAGTCCCCCCTGTCGCGGTCCCTGGGAGCTTGGCTCGAGCTTCCCACACCGTCACGGTCGCTGAGGAGAACGATCCGTCTCGGCTACGCGATCCAGTTCACCAGAAACCCGCCCAAGTTTCGGGGCATCCTCGCCACCTCGGTCAGAGGCCGGGATGCTCCTGTACTACGGGGCGAGGTCACCACCCTTCTGGCGAAGGGTGCGATCGAGTCCGTCCCCTTAGCCGAGATGTCCAAGGGGTTTTACAGCCCTTACTTCATCATCGCCAAAAAAGGCGGGGGGGGGGGTGCGCCCCATTCTAGATCTGCATACCCTGAATAGACACCTGCACAAGCTGCCGTTCAGGATGCTCACACAGAAGCGCATCCTGGCATCTGTCAGATGTCAGGATTGGTTCATGGCAATCGACCTAAAGGACGCTTACTTTCATGTCTCGATTCTCCCTCGTCATCGCCCGTTCCTACGGTTCGCTTTCGAGGGTCGGGCATATCAGTACAGAGTCCTCCCCTTCGGTCTGTCTCTGTCTCCACGAGTCTTTACGAAGATCGTGGAGGCCGCCCTCTCTCCCCTCAGGGAGAGGGGTGTGAGGGTACTCAACTATCTCGACGACTGGCTTATCTTGGCACACTCGCGAGATCTGTTGTGTGCACACAGGGACCTGGTGCTCTGGCACCTAGATCGATTGGGACTACAGGTCAACCGAGAGAAGAGCAAGCTCTCCCCTGTGCAGAGCATCCTCTATCTTGGTATGGAACTCAACTCTGTCACCATGACAGCGCGACTGTCCGCAGTACGCGCCCAGTCGGTGTTGAACTGCCTGGATCATTTCACGCAGTCAGGTGTTCCCCTGAAACTATTTCAGAGGCTCCTGGGACACATGGCATCCTCGGCGGCGGTGATACCCCTCGGGTTGATGCACATGAGGCCGCTCCAACACTGGCTACAGAGTCGAGTTCCCTGGAGAGCGTGGCACACCGGCAGCAGGCAGATGGTGATTACGCCTCGCTGCCGACGCACCCTAACCCCTTGGTCTTCCATGACCTTGCTTCGGGCAGGGGTACCCCTAGGGCAGATTACGAGGCATGTCATGGTGACAACGGACGCCTCCCTGCAGGGTTGGGGTGCAGTGTGCAACAGGCACGCAGTGTCGGGGCTTTGGACGGGCCCCCGCCTGCGCTGGCATATCAATTGCCTAGAGTTGTGGACCGTGCTACTCGCACTAAAGAGGCTGCAGCCTCTCGTGCAGGGCAAGCACGTGCTGGTCCGGTCGGACAGCACTACTGCAGTAGCGTATATCAATCGACAGGGTGGTGTTCGCTCACTGCAGTTAACACGACTCGCCCGACGCCTTCTCCGGTGGAGTCAGCAGGTGACCCGCTCCCTGCGTGCCACGTATATCCCAGGCGACCTGAACCAGACAGCCGATGCGCTCTCCCGCGCAGTCCAGCTCATTTGGGTGCAGTTCGGGCAGGCCCAGGTAGACCTGTTCGCGTCCCTCGAAACCACCCATTGCCCGCTTTGGTACTCTCTGACCAAGGGACCCCTTGGCACAGATGCCCTAGCGCACAGCTGGCCGCGGGACAAGCGGAAGTACGCCTTCCCCCCAGTGAGCCTCATTGCACAGACCCTGTGCAAGGTCAGGGAAGAGGAGCAGCAAGTGTTACTCATTGCGCCACACTGGCCCAACCGGACTTGGTTCTCGGAGCTAATGCTCTTGACGACAGCTCCCCCTGGCCGATTCCCCTGACGAAGGACCTGCTTTCCCAGGGGAAGGGCACGTTATGGCATCCCAGGCCAGACCTCTGGAACCTCCATGTCTGGCCCCTGGACGGGACTAGGAGATCCTGAGTGGTCTGCCCCCAGCGGTGGTAGCTACCATTTCTCAGGCTAGGGCACCTGCCACTAGGCGACTGTACGCCTACAAGTGGCGCCTCTTCTCGACCTGGTGTGCTTCTCGAGGAGAAGACCCACGGAGTTGTGCGATCGGTTCCGTGCTGTCCTTCCTACAAGAGAGACTCGAGACTAACCTCTCCCCCTCCACACTGAAAGTGTATGTAGCCGCCATTGCTGCTCATCACAACTCAGTTGCTGGGAAGTCTCTAGGGCAGCACGACCTGGTCATTAGTTTCCTAAGGGGCGCGAGGAGGCGTAACCCGCCTCGTCCTCGCTCCATACCCTCTTGGGACCTGGATGTAGCCCTGACAGGTCTCACCAGGCCCCCCTTCAGCCCCTAGGGGATGCCTCTCTTCCTCATCTCATGATGAAGACGGTTCTCCTTATGGCGCTCGCCTCCATCAAGAGGGTAGGGGATCTACAGGCTTTCTCCGTGTCCCCTGACTGCCTAGAATTCGGACCCAGGGATTCTCACGTTATCCTGAGACCTCGGCCCGGCTACATGCCCAAGGTTCCCACCGCTCCCTTTCGGGACCAGGTGGTGAATTTACAGGCGCTCCCAACTGGGGAGGAAGACCCAACCCCGTCCGTGTTGTGTCCAGTACGTGCGCTGCGCCTCTACTTCTGTGTGCGCCTCTGCGCACACAGAGCTTCAGGAGCTCGGATCAGCTCTTTGTCTGTTTCGGAGGTCAGCAGCAGGGGCGAGCTGTCTCCAAGCAGAGGTTAGCCCACTGGATCGTGGATGCTGTCAAGGCAGCTTACCAATCCCTAAATCGCCCGTGCCCCCTAGGAGTGAGGGCCCACTCCACCCGGGGTGTTGCCTCCTCTTGGGCTTTGGCACGGGGGGCCTCTCTCGCAGACATTTGCAGAGCTGCGGGTTGGGCTACACCCAACACCTTCGCGAGGTTTTACAACCTCCGCGTAGAGCCGGTGTCAGCCCGCGTCCTGCATGGCCACATGTAGGACCGGCAACTGGTAGGGTGTACGCCTGTTCGGTTCTTTTCCCCCTCTCTCGAGTGGGTCAGTATACCGATTCAGCCTCCATTCTTTCCCCACTGGGCGAAGAACAGGCACTCCATCCATCACTAAGCAAGCACCCTCTGGGGCGGGCTGGGCAGAGCAGCCCTGCCCCTTAGGCCGGGTATCTCCGGAGTTATTCGCAACATAGCTCTAACCGGACCTAGTGCTACCAGACGTTGCAACCCCCAGTAGGGCGGTTCCGTCTGATGTATCCTCATGCTGGTTCCCACCTTGGTAACCCATGACCTCCCCAGGTGGACCTCCACCTCGCGGTTTCTCTTCAGCCGCACTTTCTTCCCATGAGTTCTCCCCCATCGGTGAGACCATGTTGGTATCTCCACTAGCTCCTCCCTGCGGTAGGAAGTGGTCTCTGTAGCGCATCCCCCACTTGAGGAAGTAGCGCTTACCCAGTGGCCTTACGGTTCCGGGCGGCTTCTCGCTGTTAGAGAAACAAGGCCGCCGCCTGTGAGGCCGAAGGTAGGGGCCTTCCCACCTTTCAAGAAAGCTCTGGGACCCCCTACCTACCCACTGGTAGGTTACAATTTCGCGGTAGCGTTCACGGCTGACACGCCCAGGCCAGTCACCGTCGCTTCGTTGAGATTGTGACAGGGCACAGTGTTATGGCGTTTTCCATTGGAACCCCATCTGTCGGTTCGACACAACGTCGAGAGACCGACAGAAAGGGAACGTCTCGGTTACGTTTGTAACCTCGGTTCCCTGATGGAGGGAACGAGACGTTGTGTCCTCTTGCCACAACACGTGCTGTCCTCTGCAGCAGTCGTGAGAGGTCTCAGGCTCCTCAGAACTAAGGTGAATGAATGATGCACGCCGTCTCCCTTTTTTACCCGGATTTCCGGGGCGGAGTCCGGCATGCAAATTTCATTTGCCAATTTTCATTGTCCTTTTCTAAGTAGTCGGAAACGATTGGTTCTCAGGGACGAACCCCATCTGTCGGTTCGACACAACGTCTCATTCCCTCCATCAGGGAACCGAGGTTACAAACGTAACCGAGACGTTTTCCACAATATATCTTAAAGCAAAAAAGCACACAATCTTAGAAAAAAGAAAAGGAAAAATGCTGATGCTCAAAAAGGCAGCACAATGCATTAAGAGCTGGGGTGTGTCAACTTTTTTGAATTGGAGGCAAAATGTACTTATTTTGTCTTCTGGGAAACATGTGGTTATACTTGCTTCACGTGAAGGGAAGAACTAAATATAAACAAAATAAAAAATCTTTACACATCATCCTGTTTAAACATTTTCACCCCTTCTCTGAATGCATTGTGTTTCATGGAAACTTGTTTCCATCACTAAAAAAAAAAAAATGTTTTTTCAGAATTGCGAGATTTAAACTCGCAGTTGCAAGTTATGAAATCATAATTGAATGAAAAACTCACAATTGCGAGATCTTTATTTCATGCAATTCTGACTATAACTTTAGAACAATTCAGATTATTTTTCTCAAGCTCGCAATTCTGAGAAAAAAGTTTTTTTTTTCTGTCATTGGACTGACAGATGCAATTGTGAGTGTATATCTTTCATGATTCTAAGAAAATAAATCAGATTTGTGAGTTACAAACTCGCAATTGTGAGAAAAAGTCAGAACTGTGAGATAAAAGAACTCTGAGATAGAAATTCGCAATTACCTAAACAAATTACTTAAACAAGGGACTCGAAACCATGAAACCAGTCCTTGATCATTCGGGCAACCACAGACATTAAAGATTCAAGGGTATGTCAATTTTTTATGTGGCAATTTGTATAAATTGGCTCAAATTGTGTAATGGAGCAAGCTATGTTCCAGGGTTAGTTCATTTTAAGGAAATGTTACGAAGCTTTAGGGGTTGTCTGCGTATGTGTGCGTTTTTGATGAGCGTCAAGTGGGCGTGAAAGCACAGATTACGTATAATATATTATAATTTTACATTATTATTACAGCTACATTTCAAATCTCACCCATCGCAATTCAGTATTCACAACTAATTTTTATTATTAACTGTATTATTTATATACACTTTATACACTGATGCAGATGTAAGTCTTCTATGAAAAAAAACTCTGATTTATAACGTTGTTTGACAGTCAAAAACCTTTAAGCTTCCCAGCCGTTTCCATGGTGACTCGTGAAATCTGTGATCCATTGAAAATGTCTTCATGTTGTTTCTGTATCTTTCGGGAGGTTGATTAAACTTACTCTTCAAACGGGTTCTGTAACCGACATACTGGGAGGAAGCAAGGTTTGAGATCTTTACAACCAAACTATCAACCTACGCCCATCCTCCGTAATGGTCAACTTGGATCACGTGAGGAGTGTCACTGCAGCCAATCAGTAATTGCAGTGTGCAACATTGCTTGTTTACAACAACAATGGGATATCAGACTAGACCTGGGGGGTATTCCAGAAAGCTGGTTATGTGACATACCCGCATACATTTAAGGGTTAGTTCCCTTTCTGTCGGTCTCTCGATGTTGTGTCGAACCGACAGAATGGGGTTTGTCTTGAGAACCTATCATCTTCTGAGTATTTAGAAAAGGCCAATGAAAATTGGTGAATGAAATTTGCTCATTCATTCACCTTTTGTTCTTCAGAGCCTACGCATCTGGTGAGCTTCTCTACGATCTTGGTGATCATTCTTTCTGCTGGAATCTACGACGTGGACAGCGGACGGTCCCTTCCTGCAGTGACTCTCCCCTGGGCGTCTCGGTAGTTCTGGAGGTGTTCGAGCAAATTTCCTTTTCTAAAAGAGCAAATTTCTCCAGCGTGGCTTATCCCGCTGTTCTCATGGGTGCAACACACTCATCGAGGAGGGGGACGGACACAATGCCTGCTTCCAGTACGCTGGGGCAGACGTTGTGGATACGTCCTGCCCTCACTGCGGGCGGTGACGATTCAGACGATGCGTCACAGGTGGCTGTGTTCCCACGGGACTCAGCCACCACCTCGTTTGCTCCCCGTTCTGTGGCGGCAGGACTACGGCCCTGCCGTCCGCTATGGCAAGCAGCGAGGGTGATATGAGGATTACTGTGAGCGATAATC
>NW_026634105.1:30683-54929 GCF_024868665.1 Triplophysa rosa
TACGCTTCCCCCCAGTGAGCCTCATTGCACAAGTCCTGTGCAAGGCCAGGGAAGAGGAGCATCAAGTGGTACTAGTTACGCCCCTTTGGCCTAACCAGGACTTGGTTCTCGGAGCTGAGGCTCTGACAACAACTCCCCCCTGGCCGCTCCCCCTGGCGAACAGCTTCCCCAGGGAAGGGGCACGTTACGGAATCCCAGGCAAAACCTGGTCTCCATGTCTGGACGGGACGAGGAGATCCTGAGTGACCCACCCCCAGTCCGGTTGGGACGTCACTCAGGCTAAGGGCTTCAGCCACTGGGCGGCTATACGCCCATAGGTGGCGCCTCTTCTCGTGCTGGTGCTCTTCTCAGTGAGAAGACCCGCGGAGTTGCTCGGTCGGGTACAAGCTGTCCCGTCCTCAAGAGAGACGGGGGAGTAACCTCTCCCCCTCCACACTGGGAATGTATGTAGCCGCTACGGCCGCTCATCATGACCCAAGTGCTGGGTAGCCTCTGGGACAGCACGACCTGGTCATTAGGTTCCTAAGGGGCGCGAGCGGGTGACCACCTTACCCGCGCTCCGTACCCTCTTGCGACCAAGGTGGCGGGCCTCAAGAGGCCCCGCCCCCTTCGAGCCTCTCGGGGTTGCCGCTCTTTCTCAGTCTTGATAAAGACGGCTTTCCGCATGGCGCTCACCTCCAAGAGGGTAGGGGATCTACTAGCACCCTCTGTGTCCACAGATTGCCTAGAACTCGGGGCCGGGATTCTCACGTTTTCTTGAGACCCCGCCCCGGCTACGTGCCCAAGGTTCCCACCACTCTCCCGAGAGACCAGGTGGTGAACCTGCAGGCACTCCCCACCGGGGAGGAAGACCCAACCTATCCGTGTTGTGTCCAGTACACGCACGGCGCCTCTACTTGGACTCCACGCAGAGCCCAGAAGCTCTGAGCAGCTCTTTGTCTGTTTCGGAGGTCAGCAGGAGGGCTGTCTCCAAACAGAGGCTGGCGCACTGGATCGTGGATGCCCTCGTTAGGGCATACCGATCTCAATTCGCCCCTGCCCGTTGGGCTGGCTCAGGGCGCCTCTCTGGCAGACATCTGCAGAGCTGCAGGTTGGGCTATGCCTAACAACTCCGTGAGGTTCTAATACCTACGCGCGGAACCGGTGTCAGCCCGCATCCTGGCAAGGTGTGGGACCAGCAGCCAGTAGGGCGTACGCCTGCGGAAGCCCTTCCCCCTCCGGGGGGCGCAGTGGCGATCCCGCCTCACTTCTTTCCCCTCGGGTAAAGAACAGGCATTCCATCCATCACTAAGCACCCTTCCAGGGGACAGGCTGGGCAGAGCAGCCCTGCCCCCTTAGGCTGCAGAATAGTTGAGTTATCTCCCACATAGCTCTAACCGGACCTAGTGCTCCAGACGTGGTAACCCCCCCTCTGTGGGCTGTTCCGTCTGATGTATCCTCATGAATGGTTCCCACCTTGGCAACCCATGACCTCCCCAGGTGGACTCCCACCTTGCGGTTAACTCCTGCAGTCCGCACATTCCTCCCATGAGTTCTCCCCTGATGGTGAGACCATGTGGTGTCTCCACTATTCCTCCCTACGGTAGGTAGTGGCCTCTGCAGCGTTTTTCCCCCACGGGGGAATAATGCTTACCCAGTGGCCCGTACGGTGCCGGGCGGCTTCTCGCCATTTAGAGAACTAGGCCTCCGCCTGTGACTGCCGGTGATAGGGGCTTCCCAACTTTGTGTAAAGCTCTGGGTCCCCCTACCTCTCCACTGGAGGGTCAGAATTTCGCGTTAGCGTCTTCATCTGACTCGCCCAGGCCAGTCAACGTCGCTCCGCAGAGATTGTGACGCGGCTCAGTGCTGTGGCGTTTTCCATAGGAACCCCATTCTGTCGGTTCGACACAACGTCGAGAGACCGACAGAAAGGGAACGTCTTGGTTACGGATGTAACCTCGGTTCCCTGATGGAGGGAACGAGACGTTGTGTCCCTCATGCCACAACACTGGCCGCCACCCCAGCGGTCAGGGGAGGATGCTTTAGCTCCTCAGACCAACAGGTGAATGAATGAGCACGCCGGCTTCCCTCTTATACCCGGACATCCGGGGAGGAGCCCGGCATGCAAATTTCATTCGCCAATTTTCATTGGCCTTTTCTAAATACTCAGAAGATGATAGGTTCTCAAGACAAACCCCATTCTGTCGGTTCGACACAACGTCTCGTTCCCTCCATCAGGGAACCGAGGTTACATTCCGTAACCAAGACGTTTGCTGATAACCCCATTTTTCGGTTCCAAAAACAGAGATAACTTGCAGGGTATGTAAGTAACCATAGCAACTTTCTCTCTGAAGATAACCTGCTCCGGAGCAGTATGTTCCAGGGTTAGTTCATTTTAAGGAAATGTTACGAAGCTTTAGGGGTTGTCTGTGCATGTGTGTGCTTTTGATAAGTGTCAAATGGGTGTGAAAGCACAGATTACGTATTATATATTATAATTTTACATTATTATTACAACTACATTTGCAATCTCACCCATTGCAATTCAGCATTCACAACTAATTTTAATATTAACTTTATTATTTAACCTTTTAAAATGAAATAATCTTTAAATAAAATAATTTAAGATATTACTTTATGTGTTTATGTTAAATACAGTATATACTTTGAATTAGGTTTATTAAAACATCTCCAAATATCACTGGAGATATATCAATATATAATGTAATCAAATACATTCTGTATACACAACACAATTTTGGTAAAATACCATGGTAGACATGTTAAAATAACAGTTACAAACATCTCAACAAATCTACACTTTACGTGAAAAAGATAGCCATGATGAGTATATATTTTAAATATTATACTATACAAATAGTGCATATATTTTAAATATTTATATACTTAATTAAATAATTAATTTATAGCGTTTATAGTTTTATAAACACATAACTTTAATAAATTTTATGATTTTTATCCCGCACTTTATACACTGATGTAGATTTAAGTCTTCGGTGAAACTTAAGGTAAACTTAACCCTAACCAGCACATTTGTTCATATATACAGTACACTATTTTAAATGTATTATAATTAAATGCAGCCCAACTCATGTAATTGCTTGTTATTTATGCGTTGTGTTTGTTTTAGGTCTGTCATGTTCCAGGGTTCAGCTCTTCACTCATACTAAACCAGTATGCCATGAAGTTTATCTACCTCAAGTTTTACTCGTGAGATCATTTTCACAAACAGTAGTGTGTTTGGCTACTAAAGACAGCATGCCCCGAGATGGTGATGGTGGAAGGGTACGTTTTGTTTAAAAAAGTAAAAAATGTACATAACCACAATTACAATTCACAGTTTTGTGGAATCTATGTAAACATCTGTTGAAACTGTTTATTAAGGGTGGGACCAGAGAAAAACAAACTACAAAGTTTGTTGGTTTCATTTTTAAAAGATGAATGTATATATGAAGGTTAGAATTTTATAAATGGTAATGTCAACGTTTGAATGGTTATTGGAGGTGTGTTTTTGCACTGGGCAGAAAAGCGTCACTGATGCCGGGGGAAAGAGTACGTCAGTAGCGGGAGGTTCAGGTAAAGGCGGCAGTCAGCTGCGATGTCCCAAATGTGGAGATCTCTGTACACACGTGGAGACTTTTGTATGTGAGTGTCATTCACTTACTTTTATCATAGGCCAATATCTGATGTTAATTTGATTGGTTGACAAACATAGAACAGCTGAATGAAAAGCAATGGGGTGTTGCTGAAATGCATTGTGCATAATTACATTTTTAATCGCTTCATTTTCACATACACACATACAGTGTTACGTTAAGTTATATTTTTGAGCTTTTTGCCTTTATTTTGAATAAAACAGGAAGCGATAGGGGAGGAGATAGGACGATAGGACCGGAAAAGGGCCACGAGTTGAGCAGAGTTTAATAAAATCTTATTTTGTTTTCCGATAATCCCAAAGCCTAGGGAAAAATCCGATTGGCCTACAAAAATACGTCATCACTCCAGCACTCTGTAATCTGTGTCTGTATTTGGCCCGGCCAGTGTTTTAGCTTATTAAAATAGTTCATTTGTTACACTATGTTGTAATAGCTGTTCTGAATGTTTTTCTCATTGACTGAATGATTTTAACCCATGCAGCCTCCACACGGTTCGTAAAGTGTGAAAAGTGTCATCACTTCTTTGTGGTTCTGTCTGAGTCGGACTCTGAGAAGGGTTTGAACAAGGACACAGAAACCACCTCAGAACGTGCTAAAATCGCTTTCGCTCAGAAACCCCCTCCACCTCCTAAAAAGGTATAATCCATCACAACAGATGTCACTTAATCTTTGTTTTGTTGGATTATTATATTTCAGAAACATGATCTACTCCATAAACAATGTGTGTCCTGTTGTCTCAATGTCTTTAGATTTATACATACCTCGACAAATATGTCATTGGCCAGTCATATGCCAAGAAAGTATTGGCAGTCGCTGTCTATAATCATTACAAGCGGATCTACAACAACTTCCCAGCAGTGAGCAGACAGCAAGCAGAAGCAGAGAAACCGAGTCCTCTCACTCCCAGAGGTAAATCTAATCTGTTTTGAGTTTAGAAACATACTTTAGAAACATACAAACAGAAATATAGATTGAACTACTTAATGGAGTATTCAAATTCCTATGAAAGTAAAAGAAAATCCTATGAATCTTGTTCCTTTTTATGTAATGTATTTAAGCACAATTATTATAGCCTTGTGTATATATGAAAGAGATTGGTTCAAACTTTTTCCAAAAATAATTTTGTATTTTGAGTTATTATGGCTTAAATCAAAACAAACCAACAAAGCAGTTTGATTGATATTAATTGGAATGCACAATAAAAAAACATGATTTTTGAAAATTCATACATATCATATATATAAAGGTTTGTTTCCAAAATGAGATCAATCAAATCATCGTTTTTTATTATGTTAGCATGTTTTTATTGTGTTAGTTAGCTGTATTTTATTCATGTTGTTTATTTATGTTATTATGGCTTAAATCAAAACAAACCAACTGCAGTTTGATTGATATTAATTGGAATGCACAATAAAAAAATACTTTATTATTATTCTCATGGTTTATTATCTCATTTTGGAAAGAAACTCTGCATATATACTGTATGTAAATCTTAGGCCTATACAAAATATTATATGGAATGTATTTTAATTGACACGCCACAATTACAAATGTGTATTTAATCTAAAGCAGTGGTTCTGAACAGGGGGGCCGTGGCCCAGCCGACTTCCAACTAAGAAACAGGAAATGTCTTATTTTTTTGTCCATTTTTATATGGATAAACACTTTTCCAGTTAATATCAAGCTCTGACATACTATTTTATTGGGTAAAAATGTTGAGTTTTTGTGAGTGGGAGGGGGGCCGAATATCGTTTCATACAGTGGGGGGCCTTGGAGTTAAAAAGGTTGAGAACCTTTAAAAAAAACAAACATGTAGTGCTTTAATGCTTCTGAAAAACATTCAGTTTAACTCAAACAGATTCAGTCTATTCAAACCGTACCTCTCAGATTATCCTCAGAAAGGCAGTCAAAAACACACAAGCCCACTCTCTTGTGGTCTTTAGGGCTGTGTAGTTGGCATTTGTCCGACAGCATATCTATAGCATTTCATGGGCCTATAGGTGGTTCCAGTAAATGTTGTGAACTTTCCCCTTCTCTTACTTTACACGTACAGTAGTGTTACATATCTCATTCTGTGCTGAATGACTGTCAGTTAACTGTCCTTCTCTCTCTTTAGAGCTAGAGATCAGAAGACGAGAAGATGAATACAGGTTTACAAGTGAGTCATGGTTTTTGCACCTCATTTTAAAATAGCCTAGCAAAATGCACAGTTACACTAGTTTTGCAATAAACCATTTCAACATTAATTGTTTAGTAATTTATTATGAATTATTATTTATTTATGTTTAATTACTTATTTAGGTTTATATTTTTATAGTCTTAGAAATGGTGCATTTTTTATGATTTTATAAATGTATGTCACATAATATAAATGTAATGATTTATTATTCCCTGATGTAGAATACTTTTAACTTATTTTATTATTTATTTTCTGGCATATTTCTTAAATAGTTAACACAGCCAGAGTGGTTTAGTTAAAATAATCCAAACAATGTCCACCACTTTTTTAAGATAACTATAAATACTGTAATAAATAGTGACATCATAATTTGAGTTAAATGAGAGCATTCTAGGACATTAATTTTTTTTATCCACTATGGTCCACATAATTAAAACTAGTTTATAAAATACTATTTTTGTAGTTGTCATTTCAGATATTGGTTATATTATTTTTTTGTGTGTTTTTGTAATTGCATCATACTGTATGTTATTATAACACACACATGGGTTAATACAGTGGTTCCCCACCCTGGAATGTTGGTTAGTGTGTTAATTAATCTCTGTAATTAACACACTAACCAGCTGGTGATTTGAATCAGGTGGTCTACATAGGGAGACATCTAAAGTTGTGTCCCAAATTACATAATATACACTGCAGTGAAACTGCGAACATTGAGTGCGCTTCATATTTTAGGTTAAAAAGTGCATCATCCGGGTACTTAAAGTGTACTTCTTTTTTAAGAATTTTCAATGCGAACACGCTTCTCACACTATTTATAATGCATTATTGCGTAGAATAGTGCAAAAGTGTGCGATTTTTCATTTTAAGAACCTCTTTGTGTAGGGTGCATCGCTTTGCGGCCCCCCAAATAAAGACTTGTTATGATAATCTTAAACTTAGAATTTTAAAGGGATAGTCATCCTGTACTTACCCTCATGAAACTTAATATCTGTATAAATTACTTTGTTCTGATGAACACAGAGAAAGATATTTGGAAGAATGTTAGTAATTTTTAGTTTTCCGGGACATCATTGACTACAATAGGAGGGAAAATTAAATGGTAGTCATTTGTTTTCCAAAATTCTTCAAAATCTCATTTTGTGTTCAACAGAATAAAAAATACTATATTTTTTCCTACTATAGACTGGAACTGAAAATTGCTAACATTCTTCTGAATAGTTTTCTCTGTGTTCATCGCAACAAAGAATGGTTTACAATTCAATTCAATTTATTTATATAGGGCTTTTCACAATGTGCATTGTTCCAAAGCAGCTTTACAGGAGCAAATAAGAAAGGTAAACCACAGCACAGTGCATGGTGTTTATAGACCAAGCAAGATCATTCTAATAAATAATATCTAATAAATAAATAAATAAATGCAGTCTCCCGGTGAGCAAGCCAACACTGCCCTGCTGTGGCAAGGAACCCAAACTCCAATGATGAATAAATACAGGTTTGAAACAACCTGAGGGTGATTAAATGATTTTAGGTAAACTATCCCTTTAATTGAACCAAACATGTTAAGTTATACAACGCTGGAACCTGAATTCTTTTGGTTGGTGGTCTTACTTTTCTGATGTTTCTTTGGATAGAATTTATGATAAATTTAATAAAATGTCACAAAATCTTTGCACCTTTGGATCCATCTCGGGGCCCCCCAGGAGGCCACTGCCCCCAGTTTGAGAACCACTGGTTTAATAGATAATGCAGGCAATTTAATGTAATGTGATGTCATTAAACATTACTTTGATATAAATATAATTTATTGAAGAATGGTGGACAATCCTGCTTAGCACGAAAACGTCATGGTTACGGATGTAACCTCAGTTCCCTGATGGAGGGAACGAGACGTTGTGTCGAGCCGACAGATGGGGTTCGCTCTTGAGAACCTATCAACTTCTGACTAGTTTAGAAAAGGCCAATGAAATTGGCGAATGAAATTTGCATGCCGGACTCCGCCCCCGGATATCCGGGTATAAAAGGGAGACGGCGTGCTGCATTCATTCACCTTTTGGTCTGAGGAGCCTGAGCATCCCTCGACCGCCGCCAGCGTTGTGGCAAGAAGGACACAACGTCTCGTTCCCTCCATCAGGAAACTGAAGTTACATCCGTAACCAAGACGTTCCCTTTCTGTCGGTCTCACGACGTTGTGTCGAGCCGACAGATGGGGTTCCTATGGAAAACGCCACAGCGCTGTGCCGTGTCACAATCTCTAGCGGAGCGACACTGACTGGCCTGGGCGAGTCAGACGTGAGCGCTAGTGCGAAATTGTAACTGTCCAGTGGAGAGGTAGGGGGTCCCAGAGCTTTTTAGGAAAAGGTGGGAAGCCCCTGCTATGGAAGGCAAATTCTGCCAAATTTAAATAAATAAATTAAACGATGAAAACGAAAATGAAATATAAGAGAAGAGAAAATAAAATAAAATAAAAATCAAAGTTTACATTTTAATTTGAATTGTGTCAGTATTGTTGCGTGAACATTAATAAAACCTTTGTAAAAAATGTTTTTACAATTTATTTTTCACATTTGCCTTTTCATTTTCATATTGGCAGTCTTGCCTCGAGATTTTAGTGAAAATGAAATGTCAAATCACCAATTGTATTTTCTTTTTCAATTTGACAGGGACAACGCATTGTCAGTGTAAAAATGAAAATAAAATAATTTCATTTTATTTTTCATTTTGGCACATATTGTGCACGCAGTTGTGTATAATGAAATTGCTAATCTGGTTTTCATTTTCATCGTTTAATTTATTTATTTAAATTTGGCAGGATTTGCCTCCCATACCTGCCACCGGCCGTCACAATGTCAGTGTCAATGTCAATTTTATTTATATAGCACTAATTAAATTCAACCTAGGTTGACCAATGTGCTGCACAATTTTACACATGATTAAAATACATACACAAAACAGATACAAACACAAAAATTAGTTACAAAAAGCCATTTCAAAGAAATATTTTTTCAGCAGAGACTTAAAGGTGGAAAGTGATGGGGCTGTTCTTACAGAAAGGGGCAATGCATTCCAAAGTCTGGGGGCAGCAACAGTAAAGGCACGATCACCCCTAGATCTTAGCCTAGACTTTGGGATACATAATAAACTCTGGTTGGAAGACCGAAGAGGAACCGTGGGCCTATATTCAGTTAAAAGGTCAGATAAATAAGAGGGAGCCAGACCATGTAATGCTTTAAAAGTTAGTAACAAAATTTTTAAATCGATTCTATATCGAACAGGCAACCAGTGTAGAGAGCGTAGAATTGGAGTGATGTGCTTACGTTTTTTTGTACTTGTTAATAGTCTTGCTACTGAGTTTTGAACTAATTGTAGGCGGGATAGGGCTGAGTGGCCAATCCCGTAATACAAGAAGTTGCAGTAGTCCAATCGAGATGTTATAAAAGCATGGATGACCTTCTCGAAATTTTTACTAGATAAAATAGGCTTGGCTTTAGCCAGTAGTCTAAGCTGGAAAAAGCAAGACTTTATCAGCATATTAATCTTGAGATCGGTATGCCGTAGCGACGGCATCCACGATCCAGTGCGCCAGCCTCTGTTTGGAGACAGTCCTCCCCTTCTGCTGACCTCCAAAACAGACAAAGAGCTGCTCAGAGCTTCTGAAGCTCTGCGTGCGGTCCAAGTAGAGGCGCCGTGCGTGTACTGGACACAACACGGATAGGTTGGGTCTTCCTCCCCAGTGGGGAGTGCCTGCAGATTCACCACCTGGTCTCTAGGGGGAGTGGTGGGAACTTTGGGCACGTAGCCGGGCCGGGGTCTCAGGATAATTGAGGATAACTGCAAAAAGGTATATTTTAACGTATCGAATGTGTGTAAATGTGTGCTACCAAAGTTATTGTTATAAATGATCAACATATACTCATGTTTCAAATCTCTGAGCTTAATTTGAGCGAAACAAGTAAAAGTGGCAAACTTCTTAAAAATAAAACGGTGAACAATAAAATGACACAAATCATGTTTAGTTTGACCTGAGGTTGATGAACAGTTTCACTTCTGTCTCTGTTACTGTAGTTTCAAGCCCCATTTTCTGACCAACCGTAAAAAATCTCATTCCACATGTTATGTGATAGTTTCCGGGAGCTTAAATCTGCAGGGGTTCATGTTTGTGCCTGTGAATGAAGACCACATGTTCTGCTGAAATGAAGAGCTGAAGGTTTTGCTTGTTTTCACAGAGCTGCTTCAGATTGCTGGAGTCAGTCCCCACGGAAACGCTCTGGGTGCATCTGTCCAGCAGCAGACCAATAAGCAAGCACCTCAGGAAAAACTGGGCGGAGAAATGCTTGACTCCACCCACACTGGTATTAGACTTGAAAAAAGCAATGTTCTGTTACTGGGACCTACTGGATCGGGTGAGTTTGGGTTTTCTGCACGATTCCAAATGGCAGAAAATATGCAATACAATTATTTCGATATAATACAAAATATAAAAAGCTCGACTTGCTTGCTAATTGAAGCCAAATATGTAGACGCCTATTTTTGACATTTCATGCCAATTTGCTTTTCATATCTTACACTACTGGCTGCTGAATTTAGATTTTTTTTATCTCTGGCATTTTTGGTGATGAATCTTTAACCATTCTAGGTAAAACATTGCTGGCCCAGACTCTGGCTAGATGTTTGGATGTGCCATTCGCCATCTGCGATTGTACCACCCTTACCCAAGCAGGCTATGTGGGCGAGGACATCGAATCCGTTATTGCCAAACTTCTGCAGGATGCCAACTACTCCGTGGAGAAAGCCCAGCAAGGTCAGGCGCACAGTCTTCACAAAGTCTCTTGTGTTCTTTATGTGGGAAACACTTTTTGAGTTCTTTGTCTCAAGTTGAAAGTCTATGATGAGTGTTATAACTGTCCTCTTGCAGGTATTGTGTTCCTGGATGAAGTGGATAAAATCGGCAGCGTGCCCGGAATTCATCAGCTCAGAGATGTCGGCGGGGAAGGTGTTCAGCAGGTATGTTATTATATATCACGTATTCTCCCATTTTGCAAGGACAGTTTTTTATGGCTTGTTTATTTGTTCATCTGGACAGGGTTTGCTTAAACTCCTTGAGGGAACCATCGTGAGCGTTCCAGAGAAAAACAGCAGGAAGTTGAGAGGAGACACGCTGCAGGTGGACACAACCAACATCCTGTTTGTGGCCTCCGGTGCCTTCAACGGACTCGACAGGATCATCAGCCGCAGAAAAAATGAAAAGGTGACATTTACTGTATATAACTCCTGATGCTTTCTTTAGTATGTACCTGATTGTTGATGTATTGTGTTGTGGTCCCATACAGTACCTTGGTTTTGGGACGCCCTCAAACCTGGGCCAAGGTCGCCGGGCAGCAGCGGCCGCCGATCTGGCCAACACCTCGGGGAATGAACTGGAGGCAGCGGCAGAGATGGATGAGAAAGACCAGCTCCTGCGACACGCGGAGGCGCGGGACCTCGTCGATTTCGGGATGATCCCGGAGTTTGTGGGCCGTCTGCCCGTGGTGGTACCACTGCACAGTCTGAACGAGGAGACGCTGGTGCAAATCCTTACCGAGCCGCGGAACGCTGTGCTCCCTCAGTATCAGGCTCTCTTCAGTATGGATAAGGTATGTGTATCTCGCTGTAGTGTCATTGTACAATTCCCTGGCATCATGGCAGCTTATACCATGGTCTGTTTGAATACTCGATTCGGTTTGGCTGGAAGGTGTGCATTAAAACCCTTTAACGCACGGGTAGCTCCAGTCAGTTTGATTACATTTGAAATGAACTGTCATTTTCACCTGATTGATCTAAAATTACACTGTAGACATCAATACAAGCTTTGACTTAGCAAATGACCATTGTATAAGCGGGATAATCCACAGCTAGCCGTGGTTCTTGGCCTCCACATTGTGCATAAAACCCTTTAACGCACGGCTAGCTGTGGATTATCCCTTACTTATACCATGGTCTTTTTGAATACTTGATTCTGATTGGCTGGAAGGTGTGCATTAAAACCATTTAACGCACAGGTAGCTCCAGTAAATTTGATTACTTTTGAAATTTAACTGACAAAATCACTGTAATGTTCACCTGTTTGATCTAAAATTTCACTGTAAACATCAATAAAAGATTTAACTTGGCAAATGACCATGGTATAAGCGGGATAATCCACAGCTAGCCATGTGTTAAAGGATTTTAATGCACTCCGCTTTGCGTCTGGTGGTTCTTGGCCTCCACGTCGTGCATTAAAACCCTTTAACGCACGGCTAGCTGTGGATTATCCCTTACTTGTTTTGCCCGACTCAAAGTGTTTTTTCTACAAGTTGTTAAAAATCTTGCCACTTTGTAACAGTGTGAGCTGAATGTAACCCAGGATGCACTGAGGGCCATCGCCCGTCTGGCTCTGGAGAGGAAAACAGGAGCCAGGGGACTCCGCTCCATCATGGTAAATGACACAAATCAAATGTCTGCTGATCTAAGATCTGTTTTCATGTGATCTCATTCATGTGTCTGTGGTGTGTCTTTCAGGAGAAGCTACTGTTAGAGCCCATGTTTGAAGTGCCTCAGTCCGACATCATCGCTGTGGAACTGAGTAAGGAGGTGGTCCAGGGGAAATGTCAACCGTTCTACATTAGGTAAAAAAAAAGATCTTCTGCCAAATCATTGTTAAATTTAAAAAGATAGTTCACGCAAAAATTACATTTTTGTCATCGTTTACTCACCCTCAAGTTGTTTCAAACCTGTTTATATATCTTTGTTCTGTTGAACACAAAGAAAGATATTTGTAAGAATGAAAGCCATTTTCAGTTTTGGGACATCATCCACTACCATAGTAGAAAAAAAATATTGTATATTTATTTGTTCTGTTGAACACAAAATAAGATATTTTGAAGAATTTAGGAAAACAAACAGTTCTGGGCCGCCTCTGACTACCATTTAATTTACCATTTCAATGATGTCCCAGAACTGAATTGTTAACATTCCTCCAAATATAGTTCTCTGTGTTCATCAGAACA
Source organism: Triplophysa rosa (assembly GCF_024868665.1). Taxonomy (NCBI): domain Eukaryota; kingdom Metazoa; phylum Chordata; class Actinopteri; order Cypriniformes; family Nemacheilidae; genus Triplophysa; species Triplophysa rosa. Next base: position 43,544 of record NW_026634105.1, read on the forward strand.
TAGTAATTTATACAGGTATGAAATGACATGAGGGTGAGTAAATGATGACAGAATTTTTGGGAGAACTATCTCTTTAATATTAATAATAACTTTGTATAATGAAAAGAGACAGCATAGTCATATTATGAGTCCAACCGTGATCCAGTAGGAAATACAAGTAAACAGTGGCATTTCTTTTTTTTAATTTTATTGTTTGTCATGAAGCCTAACCATTCAACTGTCTTCCCAAAGTTATATTAAGAAACAAAAAACATACAGTAACTATGAGCAATTCCATGCACATTTCAACCTTACTATGAAAAGTTGATATCTCAGATGTATTCTATGCTGTTCTCATAAATGCACACATAAAATAATTTTTTGGGTGATTATTGCTTCTGGTTTTTGCATTATAATTCTACAGTACCTTTTTTGTCACATCCATGACACATGTACAGTATGTTTCCCTAATCTAAAATTAAGTCAAAATGACAGCACATTGTTTGATTATACTGTACCTTCAAAGGTTTCTTTGGCATCCCAACTGAGCGTGTCAATTTTTTTGTATTTGATTCAGAGCTCCTCCTAAAGAAAGAGAAGAGTTTGACTCTGCTCTGGATGAGGAGAACTGGCCCAGACATGCAGACGCGGCCAATAACTGACCTGATGATTCCATTTCAAACAATAGCATCCTTACCGTTCAGAAAGCACAAAACAGCATCACCTTGGGGAAGAGAGATTGAGATGGACCTAAGCAGATCTTAGTTTTTTTATTACTTGCATATTACGTACAGCACAACAAACAAACAACAGTTTGAAACATGAATCATCATTTGCTGTGGTGTAAAAGAGAATATATGAAAACTATTTATAGTGAAGCTCTAGCTATCTAACTGAATCTCTGGGGATCGTTAACAATTACATTTTTCTAAAGATAACTATTCTTAAAAGGAACCCAGGGTATAGAGAGATGTATGGCTTAATACGTTGTAAAAGCCTTACATTACTAGCATTTGTCGTTAGAAACATATAAAATATTTTCATTTCTTTAAAAAAAACCCTAAATGTAATACTCATTTAACCTAAGGAGGCCGCCATGTTCTTTTTCGATGACGTTAAATGGTTGCACGTACAGGCAGCCAAACTGAACACAGACACACTAATCAGTTCTTAAGTAAATATAAGGTGCTGTATGAAAAAAAAAATAATAATAAAGTAAGAAAATAAATACGTTATTTGGTGTATTTTCATACATTTTACAGTTTTTCTCGATTGCTAACACACAATTCATGAAACAACTCACCATTTTCTGACAACTATAAACACATTCTCAGAACAATACACCAACTTGTACAAACCCCACACACAAACAGTCTCAATTTGCAAAGGTTTAACCATGTTCTCATTCAGAAAACACAAACACACAATATAATGAACTGAAGTGTCAATATGTAAACTCAAATAGCACACATTTATGCATCATTAAACATTCAGTTGCAAAACTGATGACACACCAATCAGAATCTCAGGATAATATCAATAGGAGCGCAGGTAATTGTGCATCCTAGAATCATCTACTGGGCTTTATACTACTTACTGTAAACATACAGTATAATTACAGTACACACTTTATATGAGAGACATTTCTCTATTCTGTATCCAGTAAACTGTAGCACGTGTACACCCTTTTTACCTGTTCTGAATTTTTGCAGAAAATACGGAATACTTGTAAAAATTGGGCCAAAGGTGCAGAGGATGCCATATTTTTTACATTGCCTCCTATTGACAAATCGCTTCACTGTATTGTTTCCTTTATCTTCTCTGTAAGTCGCTTTGGATAAAAGCATCTGCTAAATGCCTGAATGTAAATGTTATTTGTGCAGTTGTGTACCGTATTGTGTTGCATGACCAGTTTATATTGTTCTTTGGTTTTTGAACTTCTCTTGTCTTGTAAGATCATCTTCATCTACTTTACAGTAGTGTAATGTTTTATTTTTTAATTTTTCCTAAAGCTCATTCTTGCACTTTGCTCTATGTGCACTCTTTTATGTTGTATATACTAATAAACACTAAGCTGTCAAATTGTTCTTGAATCCCACTAAGAGTTTTAGTAACAGTGTTTTGAATTGATCTCACCAGTGTCTAAGACTATGTTGCAGTGTGTGTGTTTTTGAGGGCTTGTAAGTCATGTCTGCAGGAAAAGTTTGGTTTTTCAGCAAGTTTGAATGGTTTTGAGAAGAGAGCTTCATTTTGACCTGAAAATAAGATGTTTGGGGAATTGTGTGAGATGTTATGGATTTGTGTTTACTGTTTTGAGAATACGAGGCATAATTTCAAGAAATGTGTTTAAGCAATCGAGAAAAACTGTAATATTGTTGGTGAGAAACAATACTACCATATATATTAATAACCAAAATCATTGCGAATTTAATATATACACAATGTTTTAAGCCATTATAAAATGCATTTTATCCAGATTTTGACTTTTTGATGTTGATTTACAATACATCAGTAGCCTATTGTCTTCTCTCTCTCTGTCATTAGCTGACGGGGGCTAATATTCACGTGAGCTCTAATACAGATTAAATAACCAAACCACAAGCATCTTATTATTGTGTTTATCAGTATATTCTAATAATGTATAAAGTATACGATAATGGTGGATGCTGATGTCTTACATAGTCTTAACTGTCTTAGTTTAAAGCTGTGATTTAATGCATGTTTACCTTGAACAGACGCTAACTGAATGCATTCTTGTTTTATGGCAGGCAGGCCGGCTTGTGTCAAGAGGACATACCGCCACCTACCGTCCCTGTGTATTTTATATATCTGATCTTACGTTTGACGTCTCATATTTTACTGTTATATATGGAAAACGTCTCGGTTACGACTGTAACCTCCGTTCCCTGATGGAGGGAACGAGACGTTGTGTTGAGAGACAGACTGGGGTTTGATATTGAGAACCTATCATCTCCGAGAGGAATTTTAAAACGCCAATGGGCTTGGCGAATGGCACACGCACGCATATTAACATATTACATCTTCAGATCAATGAAATGAAACAGTTATGGAGTTCTTTAGGCCAGTACAGTTATATGGGGGATCTTGTTAATGTCCCCTGGATGGCAGCATGGAGGAAATACAGAATTCATAATCTATTTTTAAACCTAGAAATACATGTTTATTATGATGTAAAATAAGGAAAGGTCTCTCTAGGTCACTAATCACATGTTAACAGATTACATTGTCAGATTACATGATTTTACACTCATTATTAGTTTTATGCAAAGTCCATGCATTTCAAAGATGGAAGTTTCTGAGTTCTTCCTTTTTTATTAAATTGTTATGATTACAGTATATCATTTACATTAAAACGGATACTTCGTATACTACAGTGAATACTAATATTAAATTTAGGTTTTTTGTGTTTGTCAGTTTTCTGTGAGAGACATTCAAATTTTTCATGAATTAATTCATGCCCAGTCTCAGTACAGGTATGTTGCTGAAGCACTTGCCATTATATTTTCAATAATGTCCCTTCAGTTATTGGCATTATGTCTTACGTTCTACAATTAAAGCACAAAAATGACCAGCAGAAAGCAATCCTTTCATAATATAATACCAAAAATGTATATTAAGCATTCCAATATGACGTCTGTTTAATCGTATTGGTTGAGCTGCCAACGTGACCTGTGTCATCATATGTGATGTGTATTTTGTGTGTGTGTGTGCTTTTTTTAACAGTTTTAAGAAGCTCTATCAGGGTTCATAATTTTTTTATTGATTTATATACAGAAGGTTAAATTAAAACCCTGAATGTTGCCAATTCTATAACAAGTTCTATGTGCAATGAAAATGTGTATTAAAATTGTTAATGTTTTGGAAAGAATTTTCATTTTTTACATTTTGTTCAAAATATCCTGATACTATCATATCATGAATCTTGTATGGTGTACTGTATTGGATCAAGAGCTTTGTGTATCATTACACCCCATAATGTGCCATTCATCTCAACGTTAAAGATAAGCTTGGGTTGAACCCACAAAAGTGTGTGAAACCCCATAATAGTTCATTTAACTCCCATAAAATCATGCCTTTCCACGCTTACAAAAGCACAGCTGCAGACATTTTTCCAAATATGAAATCCCTGAGTTAAAATTCACACAAAACTAGCGATCTACATGACGGGACTGAAACGTTGAGTGGATTGCTGAAGGAGAATCTGTTTTAAAGAGTAACGTGAGTCATGTCCAGTTCCGTCTCAGTGATGATACTGCCTCCTCTCCATCACCATTCTCCTCATCACGTCGCTGCTGAACTGATACGTCAGTTTCTTCTTCACCTTTTTGACCTCGCCGGTCTTGCCGTAGTTCCTCAGAGCCCGGGCCATCTTCTGATAGGTCATCATCTTGCGGTTGCCCTTCTGTTGGCCCCATCGGCTGGCGAGAGTCTCCTTGTGTTTGGAGGAGAACTGAAAGATGCCTCTCTCTCTGTCCACCCACCAGATGCAGTCCCGCATGTCTCCGTCTTGAAGAAGGTCCAGGAGGAACTGATAGAGGCGCACTTTCCTTTTGGTTCCTGTAGAAGTTGACATTGATTTTAATTGTTAAGCCACAGTTAGAATTCTCTTTGCCTCATTTAAAAAAAAACTTGAGGTGTTTAAACTCACCTATCAGAGCACTCGATGCGCCTGGATGTCTGTCAGTGTCCTCTTCACCTTCTGACACCTCAAAAGGTGGACTGCGACCCCCGGGCTCCTCATCATCAGTGCTGCGGGTGACGGGTGACCGAGGGTACAGCAGTGGAGGAACATATGTGTACTGTGAAGAGAAATATTCAGTACCGCTTCTGTATGAATTGCTTATCAGATCATTTCCCATGGTGACTCTCATGAAAACATCAACCAACATGGATATTGTCTAATTCACAAGCAGCGTTTGTACAACCCCCCCCCCCCCACAAAAGCGTACGACAGCCATGATGCTTGTTTAAATCTTTTCAGCAGGGTCACTAGTCAAAAAAATCAAGCCATATTTTGGGTTGGATACAGTTTCCCACATCTCGATTCATGCTGAAGCAGAAAATGCTCGTTTAGCTTGAATTTCTATTAGCGTTATTATATACTTGGAAACCACAGAATGACTTTACATTGAAAGAGGAACTGTGAAAACACGGTGTCGACAAAAAGAGACACAAAATGGTGCGGCCCTGGATTTACAAATCAAGTGCACATCACATTTTGTTCGTAAATCATTGCTGAATTTCCTTTCCATCAGCAAAATACTACCGCGTAAACACTCTACTGTATTAGTAACTACAGACACTGTAAAACATTGTATTTTCATATTCATGTTACTACTGAGTTAAAACTGAGTATTTAAAATCCATTTTTATACTTGGTTCAACCAAAAATGACATTTCTGCCATTACTTACTCAGCCTCGATTATTTCAAAAACACACGGCTGTATTATTAAAGGGATAGTTCACCCAAAAATGAAAATTCTGTTTCATTTACTCACCCTGATGTTGTTCCAAACCTGTATACATTTCTTTGTTGAACAGAAAGGAAGATATTTGGAAAAAATGACAATCACCAAACAGATCTCATCCCCCATTGACTGCGATAGTAGGGAAAATAAATACTATGGGAGTCAATGGGGGATGAGATATGTTTGGTGACTGACATTCTTCCAAATATCTTTCTCTGTGTTCATCAGAACAAATAAATGCATACAGGAAATGATGACAGAATTTTCATTGTTGGGTGAACTATCCCTTTAATACGGTAGAATATGAAGATGTTTAGTGAAATACTCTAGCTGCTTTCTTGCAAGAATATGGAGATTGGAGCTGTTGAATTGCAAAAATGACAAAAAGTACTAAACGTTCAGTTAAAAGTTACTTGTGCGCTACATTTCAAGTCTGTTGAAGCCATATGATAGTTTTGTTTATTCACATATAGTCACATGGTGACTAATAAAAATGAGAACATTTGGTTCGATGGCAACATGGACATTCTGCGCATCTTTCCAAGCAAAAAGACAAGACTTGAGGGTGAGTAAATGATGACAGAATTTCTATTTTTAAGTTTTCCTGTATTCTTTAAAAAGCATATAGGTTTCTTACATAATAAATGCTTTAATTCCCAGTACTGCAACTACTGTGTCATTGAGCATCTCACAATGAGGAGACACACGCATAACATTTTTAATTTGATATTAAAGAGTCTTCAGTCAGGGTTTAACTGTGTTTGACAAGATCATTGTTCTGAGAAGTATTATTATCAGCACTGTACAAATGCGTACGTGCGTGTTGTGTGTAATTGTATAGTAACATTGGCAACAGTATTCAGTCAGGAAAAGACGATGTTGAGCAATCGGTCTGTCTGTGCCTCTACTCACATCCTGCACATCTCTTTATGTGTGTGTGTGTGTGTGTGTGTGTGTGTGTGTGTGTGTGTGTGCGTGCGTGTGTGTGTGTGTGTGTTTCAGAATATGTTTGGTCAGTTAAGTAAGAGTTTTCTAAAGAAACGAGTGAAATGTTATTCTAAATATTCTCAGTCGAGGGAACAGAACAGAAAATGCCTACACATCTGATATCTCTCTCCCTGTTATTTTTTATTGAATACTCACACTTTTATTTAAAGACAGAGCACATACTGCAAAATAAATCGTATTGAATCTTTTGATTTTAGACTTTTTTTAACAACAAAATATTTAACAATAAACATAAAACCTGTGTATTACATAAATACACTGCATGAGATTTTGCACAAGAAACCCTTTAGAATTTTGATTAAGTGTATTTTTTCACTCGTCTAATATCTTAGAAAGTAATGCATATATAAACGTATCTTGTTTTATTGATTTCTCCATATTTAAAGAAACATATACAAAAATGATGGTTAAAATGTAAGTTTTTGCTTTATGCTGGCAAAAAGAATCAATGACAGGTCATGTGAAGTATATTGGGGTTTTACATATAACAATGTTATTAAAGTTTGCTGTCATTATAAAATTAACCAACCGTAAAATAAGCCATCTAGATAAACCCACCTGTGGTGGTACTACTGGCAGAAGTGGTCCCATCCCTGGATCTACAGACGGGTGGTAAGACTCAACATCTACATAGCGATATGGGGTGGAGTGCAGCTCGATTAACTGGTTTTCCTGAGAAGGTTCAAACTCACTGTGATGGACATGAACACCTGGATATTCATATCCACCTGCTGGATAAAGAAACCAGTGAATGTCTGGTTGGTGAAAACTTTTTTTGGGGGGTTTCGGCAGTAAATACTTTTAAATGATTTTTTAAAGTAAATCGCAGATTAAATGATCAGTTGGAGATATTTCAGAGAATCAATGCGAATCATCACACTAAATGACAACAAGAATCAAATGAGTGTTGAGATTGAGGAAGTTTTTTAAAGTTTACCTGTATGAGCGTCAGGCTCAGTACTGAGATACGAGTAGAAGTCATACATCGGCCGACCATCGGGATCATACGGGATTATTTCTTCTGATAACTGAAAAAAATCAACTTTGAATTGTTTTCTTCATTTGTACAGTATATAACATTTTAACCTTCTAAAACTTTACATTTTTTGAAACTCCACTGAAGGTCAAAAAATCTAAATTTGCTTATTTATTAATTTAGAAAATTTTATTTTTACCAACTAATTGGCTTCGATATATACTTAAATATAGAAAAATACAACAAAAGTATCCATTCCAATTTCAACAAAATATTCGACAAAATGAAACAAATAAAAAATCCAGACGTGATTAAAATGTTTAAAATTGAAGACAATCTCAATTACTTACAGGTGAAATAACACAACTTTCCATTCTGTAATGCAACATGAAGCCTTTATCATACAGTACAGTTTCTTCTGTGGCGTCTATCTCACAGTTTCACACTTATTTACAGAATATTGCATAATTTGGAAATTACTTCACAAGGTCTCTATCCTGTGGTAGCTCTGTTAAACTGACATATGCCTCAAATCGTGTTTTAAAGCTCTGCTGCTTTCAGCTTCACTGTCCTGATGCGAGAAAGATTGAATTGCTGATGGTATCTGATGATCTTTCCTCTATCGCCCTCGCCCGATTAACAGGACTTCACTGAACGATCCAGCTTCTGATTGGTCAACAGTGCTTATGAGTCGTGATTTTTCATTTGCAACATGGTCGAGGGACGTCTGCTGGGCCAATGGTGATATAGTTGATGGGTTGGCTTAATGCTTATCTCCAACATGTCACAGATTATTGTTTGTTATGTTTCAACAATTCATAAATAGTTGCTATAAGAATGGAAAACCATGTTGACCAACGTTTGGCCAATAGTTTTTATTTTAAAGAGGTCGATCGTAATTTGACAGACCAGTTGGTACATAACCGCAAACTTTTCGTGATTTTTTATTGTGAATTGTCATTCAGTTGTTTCAGTTTTCATAGGGCCTATATGATATCATGTGAAAACACATTTATTCTACCATTGTTTGTGTGGTAAAAAGATGAGTATATGCAGTGCTGTGTGTTTGAATCAGTTGATCAGGTGAAGATTTTTACATGTGCTATTTTCCGAACATGATAAACTTCAGCGTGCCGCCCAAAGTGAAGTTCTGAGAGAGTCTTGTTCCCTTTTTGATCAAAGAATCGCACTGTTATCGCAGGTTTTGAGGAAGCAATTACTGTTGCAGCTCAGACAAAGGCATTATTCTGTGTTTGTCCTGGATTTTCATATGCTGAATTTAAAGGACAGTACTTTAAAGTATCTGGCATTATTTTGGAGCAAACATTCCTATTAAACAAGATGAGCAGCATTAAAAAAATCACAAGGTTATGTCATCAGCATGGAATAAACCCTTGCCTTTAATTTACTGTGTGCTTATAATATTAATTTTTTAGTCTGCACATATTTGCATTGAATTCCTGACATGGTGCTACTGTGGATGAAGGCCTTTCAAAAGTTTATTAAGGTCAACGCTAGACTATAAATATATAAATGCTGCAATACGGTAGAAAACAGAACCTGTACTCAAGAAGGCTAAATCAAAGTCACTGGCGAAGTCCCTTTTTGTTTTGATGGACCAGTGGACTTACCCGTCTGGACATCTCATATAAGTATCCTGCAGTCCAGATCCGTAAATACTGAATTACTGACATCCTTCTCTTACAAAAATGTGGCATGCACTATACAAACTGGGGACTGAATCAGTCATCAATTTTATTAGACAGATATTTCATATTTAATAACAGATATTTTATTAGCCTTAATTTAAACAACTTATTCAACTTTTTGTTTTAAATTTGTGTTGTGCACATGATCACTGAGTGTGACTGATTCATCTGATGTAAATCATAAAATAATAATACAAATATAATAGCTGAGATTCATAGTCACAGGTAAGGTTATTGTAGTTTACTAAAACTCGAACTGTTAAAACATTTTTGTTTATTAAAATCAAAGAAATGACTGGCCTAAATATTATTTTTAAAATGTAAAATATAAACAAACACAAACACATCTTATATAGCAACATAAAATGTAAACAAAATAATAAAATGACAAAAGCACAAAACAAAATTGCTAAATTTAACAATACAAATAACTATAAAAAAGTTACCTGAATAACAATAACTGAAATACGTTTAAGTTTGGCACTAAAATTATCAACTGAAAATAAATAAAAACTAAACCAAAACTTACTTTTATATTTAACTTTTATATTTACTTTTAATAATTATATAACTCATCTTATATAGCAACATATAATATAAACAAATAAATAATGAAATGACAAAAGCACAAAACAAAAATGAAAGGTTATTCAAAATACGAATAAAAGTAAATAAAACTAAAAAAGTTTCAATAAAACTGAAAATAAAACAAAAACAACTCAAGCATTATATCAATTATTGATAAACAATACAGCCTTGGACACACTTTACAAACAGAAAACACTTGACAGACACACACACACACACACACATAAAGTAAATGGGGAAGTTTGGAACTTTCATATTCACTTCCCCAAAATATGAATGTGAAAGGCTTTTATGGACATTTGTGTAATGTCATCTCTTTTCTGGAGTTGAGAACAGGTTTTGTTTTCAGATTCCACATTCCTCTCCATTATTATGCTTATTACAGCAACAGAACTAAACATTCTATATTGAATACTGTATGAGTCATTGTAACAGATTTTACACAATATGTGACTGTGTTTGGCTGGCTGACCATTACATTGTGACTCCTGAGCGGGAACCCGAGTGCGGTGTGAGCCTGTGTGTTCTCATGTTTTCCCAATAGTGCATTGCAGGGTATTTTCAGGCACCACAGGAAGTCCGTTACATCTGCTCACACACACACACAGAGTCACTGTCTCTGTTGCACAACTACCCTGAAGAGCTTTCCAACTGTCTCACACCAATACAGAGGAAAATAGCCACGACAAATTAAAAAACCCTCACAAATCCCTAGAAGGGACGAATAGATACATCTGAAACATACACAGCATACATGTACTTCTCATGGCATGCGTACAGTGCATAATGCAGGTTGACTGTAAGAGGCTGTGAGATGACTGACAGCTGGTTGTCTTGGTCTTTATCTCTGTGAACAAACTTCCTGCAGGTTACAGCCACTGCAGCCATGATAACCACACTGCACACGGACTAGCCACAAGCCTGCAGGTTCTTTCTCTCTTGTCTTTCACAAACATGCATAAAAGTGAATGGCTCATACTGGAAATCAAGTGAGATTCTTAGTCATTTACCAGCATAAACTTGTAAAACAGTTTTCATGTTTTCAATCAGAGCCAAAAAGAGGTCTGATGTCGTAGAAGAACAAACTTCCTATAGTTGTTCTGAAAATGATCTACAGTACCGGTGGAATACACCATTTTGTTTGTGTCAATCTGCACTAGTCAATACGTGGCCACATGCAATCCACGAGCCTCAAGTACAGTAACATGTGATGTTGTCATGTGATGTTATCACCGTGGCTTCTAAAACCACAATAATTTCAAAAACATTATTTGCATTTAGCAGACGCTTTTATGCAAAGCGACTTACAGAGAGTTCAGGGAGCAGTAAGCGATATGTCATACAGGAGCAATAATACAATAGGTGCTAATACAAAGTTACTAGTTTTATATTGCATAGTTATTATCATGTTAATAAGGAGCAGGGCTCACCAGTATGCTGGTTCAAACTGTGTGATAGCAGAATGGCCAACCTTACACAGGTTACTTAAGGTGTGCTACAGGGCTTGGTTTTGGGCCCTTTCCCTTTTCTGTCAAAATATTAAAATATATAGCTCAGAGTATAATCTAATTTTAGGGGACAACGTTTTATTTGTTATATATAACACACACACACACACACACATATATATATATAT
>NW_026634105.1:64009-67241 GCF_024868665.1 Triplophysa rosa
GTGTGTGTGTGTGTGTGTGTGTGTGTGTGTGTGTGTGTGTGTGTGTGTGTGTGTGTGTGTGTGTTGTGTGTGTGTCGTTGTGTGTGTGTGTTGTGTGTTGTGTGTGCGTGTGTCTGTTGTGTGCATTCGTGTGTGTGTGCGCGCTGCGCGTGCGTGTGTGTGTGTGTGCGTGCGCATCCGTGTGTGTGTGTCTATGTCTATGTGTGTTAGTACGTGTGCATATTGTGTGTGTGGAGTGTTTTGTTGTGGGTTGTCTGTCTTCTGTGTTTTCAACCTTTTTCTTGTTTTTGCAGGTACAACTTTAATTGTTTCTTATAGTCAATATGTCTCATGTACAGCTGCTTTGTAACAATGAAAATTTAAAAAGCGCTTATAAATAAAGTTGAGTTGAGTTGATTAAAATGAAGAATTTTCAACAAATAATAACGTAGTTTTAAGACTGGAAACTCCCTTATATGAACAAAACAGGAAGGCTAGATCATATACTTTTGGTCCTTAAACATTGGGTCCAAAAAATTATGTTTTATATTGGTTATGGTAGTCTTCGGTAGTCTGTTTAAGTTGAGCTGTAGTTTCTTTTAAGTTTATTACTAAATGTCAAACAAGCCCAGACACAGTGTGGAGGTGATAGTGTGCACAGTAAAAGAAAATTCGATTGTCTGAACATTTTACATGAAATATAAACTGAGCTAGGTAATGCTCAATTTTTAAACACAAGTAAAACTCTCAAATATATACACTGTATATAGTAGCCTATGCAATATAAAATTTTACTTAGTGGACTTATGGGTCTATTTTTTAGTATAAAACAGTTTTAAAATTTAGATCTGGAATAATTGAAATTGCAGCTACACTTGTATTTGGTACAATATTAATGGTACGAGGTGACCTTGGAACAGTCAAGAAGATTGAATCAAAGAATGATATGAGGCTACTCCATGATAACAAAATATTATACGTATAGTACTTATATGACGTGAGATTCCAGTATAGTATATGTATATAGTTTAAAGAGTAAGTAGCATATGATTTTTAAGGTCCTACTTTGGTTTATGGAGTGTCCAACAACAAGTTTATGTACATACAAGGTGTAAAAACACTATTATGTCGTAATAATAGGCAGTTATTCTTACCATACTTCTTGTCTGACTCTCAAATGATTCGTTCCGCGATTCATCCATCTAGTCCCCTCCTATCCGCTAGCCTAGTGTCATGTGATTGGTCAAACGCTTTCATCATGTGTTGCAAATGGAACACCTACCATCATTACTGGATTGCGGTTTACAGGTGGTTGGATGTAGTGTTGGGCAATATTCAATATAATCAGATCGTTCTATCGCCAGCCTGTGGATCGCCGATACACGATAGTATCGAGGGGCGGGGCAATTACGCATTTATCTATGACAAGCTGGATTTGTGGACAAAAACAGAAGCTTATGTGTCTAGAAAATGCTCATGTGTGACTGCAATTAGCATTCTATCAGAGTTTAAGTTCAGTGCAGTTGGCAACATTGTTACTTACAACCTTTTAAACAAGAGAAAGTAAACTATTGCTATAAGTCAATATCATTTATCCAAATGCTTCATGATGCCCGTGTGCGCTGTTATTACTTGATTGCCAAACGGGAACAACTCGTGCGGTGGTTTTAAACCCTCACGCGCATAGCAATTCCTGCGAGGAAAACCCCGAGCCGCGCGCATCACAAGCTCTCTCATGCACTGAAAACTCAAAGCCCGCACATTATAAACTCTCTCTAGTGCGAGGAAAAGCCTAAACCGCGTGCATTGCAAGCTCTCTTGCATGAAGAAATGCGCAATGTGCGTTTGTAATATTGATTTGCAACATATATTGGAAAACAGCCAACTATCGTCTAGGGAATCAGCTATAGCCGATAGGTCTGAGGATCGTCGATACACGATAGTATCGTCTATCGGAACAACCCTAGTTGGATGTCATATGTATTATATGTGTAGATAGAGATGGCGGGGATTTTACCTTACCAGTTTGAGCCCGAGTCTGACGAAGAAGCATCCGAAGACGCTAATCCACAAAATACTCCACCACGACTGGAGCAGGATGTTTCTCAGTGGCAAGTGACAACACTTTGTCATCAAAACTTCCAGTGTGACAACATGCATGTTGTGCTTTTGCTCATCAATGAAATAAAATATTATTTTTACTTAACATACTGTTAATATGTTAGTAATAATATTATTTCATCTTAACTGTGCGTTGTCATGGTATATAGAGCATTTCAGAAAGTTTCACATATCCTGCAGTGAACGCGCCAAGATTATTGAAGCAATCTTCGGTGAAATGACGCACGCACAGTAAAACCCTGGGGTTATACTCCTTTGGTATCGTTTGAAAAATGAGTTGTGACCATTGTTCGCTCAGGAGTTCTTCCTTTGGTAGTTGAAATAAGACGGACTTAGTTTCACAACGTAGAACACAGGTTCTAGACATGATACACACGCATCACGAACGAGCGACAGTGTTTTGGGGGAGGAGAGACTAGTAGTGAAGTTTTCGCGGCAGTCCCAACAAAATGTAGGCGGGGACTATGTGTAGTGACGTAGATGGTCACTACGGTTAGAGACTCGGACTAGCTCATGTCTTGTTTGCATGATTCAGAGTCGACTCCAATTTTTACAAGCCAATAACTTTGTTATTTATTCACCTTCAGATTTACAACTTGGCAGACACAGGGCTCTAGAGTGCGACCTAATTTCTCAATGGTGCGACTAAAAAAAATCTGAGGTCGCACCGGTGCGACCAGCTGTTCGAGGGAAAAAAAGTCTCTGCGAAAGTCTCCCTGTGGTTCAACAGCAGATACATTAGGCCCATATCGTGGTCTAAACCAATCAGGGCGGACCCCCTCTGATTGGCCGTGGTCCAGATATTCCTGTACGTGTGTGTACGTGTGAAAATGCTGTGCTGCAGTCGGACAGAGAGGTGAGTAGCCTAGGCCCGTCAGATAAACAGAGTGGATGTAGCCGCGGATGATGAGAGAAGATGAAAAGAACGATTGACAACTTTTTCATTAAGAATGTTAAGGCCTGATCCGTCCGAAAATCATAACCAATGTGTGACACGCTAGACCGCGACTAAATGGTCTCATTTTGCGACAAATTTTCCTGCCAGTGGGATAAGTTTTTCTTAATGGTCGCACCGGTGCGACTGTCAAAATGATCAATATATAATTTTTGCGTATTATAAATTTAATGCGCA
>NW_026634105.1:69511-71662 GCF_024868665.1 Triplophysa rosa
CACGGCGCGGTGACACAGGCCTGCACTTATCAGTGTTGTAGGTATTAGATGTTTTTTGGTATGACAGCTGAACTTCAAGGAATTTAAACAGGCGCATCATTTAAAACATGCATTCATAACATAGTGCAGCACTTTGTATAACGATTGGCTCATAATCATAATGAATGAAGTAGGCGGGGCTGATTTAAACACATATGAGCCGCTCTTGTGATACCATAAGCGAATTGGTCTGCGCACAGCGCGCGTGAGGTTAAACACATCTTATCAACCTCAAACCGAACATTACGATGGATTCTATTGTGCTGAGAAAGATCGCTTTGTTTATGTTTTCTTAAAAGCAGTCACAGTGCAATGATGATAGCGTGCTCGGGTGCGGATGGTAATGTACAGTGTAAGAGCAGGTCAGCGGCGGAGTGGGGACAATCGCGCTCCGGCATGTTTCAGGGCACGCTAGAGATACGGGCTCTCCAATGCTTTAGTTTGTTCGTCTGTTAACTTATCAGAGATGCAGTACACCACACAACAACTTTCGGTATTGCACCAGGCACAGTCATCGTCATCATTACAAAGCGCTAAGGCCAAGCGCCTGACAAGGTCTACACACGTTCGTTCGAATAAACGGATATGACGTTTTTTGTGGGCGTTCCCAGTAATGCAGACGCTCGTCCACACCCACTAATTAACATGTAATTTGCATGACTGTGAACAAGAAAAAGAAAAAGAAAACGAAAACGAAAACGAAAACGAAAACGAAAACGAAAATGAAAACGAAAACGAAAACGAAAATGAAATAAAAGAGAAGAGAAAACAAAATAAAATGAAAATCAAAGTTTACATTTTAATTTGAATTGTGTCAGTATTATTGCGTGAACATTAATAAAACCTTTGTAAAAAATGTTTTTACAATTTATTTTTCACATTTGCCTTTTCATTTTCAAATTGGCAGTCTTGCCTCGAGATTTTAGTGAAAATGAAATGTCAAATCACCAATTGTATTTTCTTTTTCAATTTGACAGGGACAACGCATTGTCAGTGTAAAAATGAAAATGAAAATAAAATAATTTCATTTTATTTTTCATTTTGGCACATATTGTGCACGCAGTTGTGTATAATGAAATTGCTAATCTGGTTTTCATTTTCATTTTCATCGTTTAATTTATTTATTTAAATTTGGCAGGATTTGCCTCCCATAGTGATGTGTCTATAATTCACTTTTTAAAAATTTATAGCAAACAACCAAGTTGTTTAATAGCTGCCAAACTGCAAGTCTATGGAACATGGTCCAAAAACATATTATTATTATTTTAAAGACATTTAAAAACGACACAAGATATATTTATCTCTCTCTAGGATACTTTACATACTGTATAGTTTGAATTTGCTCCTGTGGGACAATATTTAATCTTGCTGTGTCATGATTATGTATTTTCATGGTGTTCTTAATTTTCTTGCCGCAGAAGTTCATAAAGGGAATATTAAGGGAAGATTTTATTATTTCGAAAACTACAGGCTTTTTAACGTAAACCATAATCTCTACTTTTGAAGACCTACTGCATGGCATGGTTATTACTGAGTCATTTGAAAAGTACATCACTGATGGGTTTAGAACAGCATTTTGCCACTTCACACATATTGCTGAGTTAGGGAACAATGATGCCGAAAGGTTATTTCACGCTTTCATAACTTTATTATTATTACAGCGTGCTATTGGCTGAATGCCACGCTACTGTCATGGCTCTGCTTCCTTAGTCATGTTTTTCTTGGTCCTGTAGCAGAGCCATGACAAAGTCTTTGGTTATTTGTGGAGAGAAACATATTATTGTCCTGTTGACAATAATATGCGTTCTCTCCAGTGTCTGGTCTCTGTTCCCGCCATCTCGTTTCCTTGTTATCCTTCCCTGAGTGTTTCATTACCCACACCTGCCCTGTGTCGTTATCCCTCGTTTGTCTTACCTATATATACCCTCTTGTTTCTTTGTCTTGTGCTCTTGTATTGCGTTCGTTACGTTTCATGTCTCCTGAGCTTTCTTATTGTTTCATGCTCGTGGTCCTGTTAAAGTCTTCGTCAAGTTTAGTAAGTTTTTAGTTTAGTTTTGTCCAGTTATGTTTAGCATTGTTTAGTGTAAATCAGTCTTCGTCCTGTTCATTTTC
>NW_026634105.1:73058-116215 GCF_024868665.1 Triplophysa rosa
CTATATATACCCTCTTGTTTCTTTGTCTTGTGCTCTTGTATTGCGTTCGTTACGTTTCATGTCTCCTGAGCTTTCTTATTGTTTCATGCTCGTGGTCCTGTTAAAGTCTTCGTCAAGTTTAGTAAGTTTTTAGTTTAGTTTTGTCCAGTTATGTTTAGCGTTGTTTAGTGTAAATCAGTCTTCGTCCTGTTCATTTTCCTGTTTTGTTTAGTTTACCCCATCGCGGGTTTTTTGTTTCGTTTTTGGTTATTTAATAAATAACAGAGATTTAACCCCTTACTACCTGCCTGCGCTTGGGTTCTTCCTGCCACAAGTCGTGACAGCTACAGTATTTTCTATGAATACACTTCAGATAGTGCAAACTACAGCTGCCAAAGCTCAAATAAAGCATTGGATAATAGCTTACAGTTCAATCCCGTGATTTTAACAATGATTCTTTCTCCGCTTTTATGAATTCTCTAATTCTTTTACCAGCCCTTTCCTCTTTTCTCTCTTCTGCTCCATAGCTTTGCAATTAAACATTTTAAACCCACTGTATGCTCAAGTTACATCCTTTCAATGCACAGTTATATACTTTTTAATGCATACGTGTTTTTGTATGTGTTGTGTGCTGTTTTTATCAATTTGTTTTCATGCGCTGAGAAGGTGGGCTTCCCCAGCTGGGTTTGTTTCTTATCTTATCTAAATGTCCTGGGGAGTTTTTCCTTCACACCCTCATCTTTGTCTTGTGTGTTTATTGAGAATTGGATGCTATTTTTTGTAAAACTATGATGAAACTTTTTTTTACTTTGAATGGCAGAAACATTTGAATAGTATGTTGGTTTCCAGAATATATTAGCGAGGCAGTCCAGAACAATATAGATCAAAATGATACACGGATGGTTTGATCAATTCACAACAAATTAAGAACCTCTTTTTATTCTCTGATGCCACAATCAATGACAGCCTTCAGATTTTCTTACTAATAGTTAACTAAAGGATTTACTGAAAGTCACCCAAGTTTAAAGGTCTAATAAGTAATGCAATACTGTGTGAGCAGTATGGCGCTCTGCCTCCATCATCTGGCAGTGAAGAGTATCTTACAGAATTTATTTCTACTTGACTAAAAGTACCAGACCAGTTTTTGATTACATTTTTAAACAGTGTTAACTGGTTTTCTAGATATAACTTTATTTTCCATTACAAGATGTTAGTGACCGTGTGCACATCGAAAAGCTTGATTTGAGGCTCAGACTCTGTACAAAAGATAAAGTGGAACAGTAATTTAGGAGTTCATAGTTTATGTAGTATTGGTGCTGTACGTCTTTAAAATGAACAGATACTCACTGAAAACTGTGGAAAATGGCCATGGACATATAGGGGGAGAGCATACCACTTTGTGGTTGTAGCTCAATCACTCAATAAATATTTGAGCTTGATTAATCAGATTTTACCCAAGAAACATACACGTCTCTGCTACAAATGAACACTTAAAATTTCTTTCTAGAACATACTGTTCCCGTACAATTACAGCAAAAGTGACAGAAGCCAAACGTAACAACTAACCCCATGGGTGGGGTTCATTGTAACAGACAGAGGGTCATTTTTCGAAGCCTATTTAACAGTTGCTTGGACTGACTGACATGTTTCAAGGTGCTGCTATGTGTTATGCAACAAGACAGTGATAAAAATAATTGGTTGGATAAAAGGTTGGATTTGGTGACTTACACAGCCAGAAATCGAAAAAAAACAAACGATAAAGAAATTTACTTTCATGCTGCCAAAACACTCTTTGTCAAGTATCTCCATGAAAAGACGTCAAAACGTTTTTTTTAAATTCACAGATGATTGTCATCTGGCAAACAGAGAAAAAGACAGAAAGCACGAATCACTCGACCCTGCGTAACTATGAAAAACATCCGTGGTTTACAGTTAACCCCGCGTTACTTTGTGCCCCATGCTCCCCCTATTTACAGTATTATTATGTAAAGTATGCGTGCAAAGCGAGTGCAAATGCTGGCCTGGAAATCGTAAAAAGGAAGTTGTGCAATTGCAGTACTGTAGACAAATAGCAATGACACAACTTTGTGCCCTAAACACAGTTTGCTTTATTGTTTTTACGACAGGTACACTCAGTGTTCGAATTGTGCCAAGGCTCCTGGGGGTCCCCTAACCAGTCTTCAAAAAAAAAAAAAAACAGACGGAGCTGCCAGTACAAGCATCAATCACATGATAGTTTGGATCATTTAAGTAACTTGACCACATTACATGCATAAATGTCTTTAACATGTTGATAATCCATTAAAAGAGATCCACATGGGAGAGATTAAAAGACATATTTTTTTTGCAGTGACCATGCTATCGATCTTGCTGTAATTTTTTTATTTTGCATTGTAGCCTAGATTTTTTTGTTTTTAAGATTTGTTGTCGACTTTAATTGTACAGCTATTGTTAGAAAGGACAGGAGTGGGAGGGTTCGGGAAAGGACCACGAGACGGGAATTGAACCCGGGTCGCCCTATGCAACCGCGCAAACATGTCGGAGCACTGCCCACCAGGCTATTGGCTGTCTTTCTGGTTTGATGCATTTCTTAGATTTAATGTAAATCTCTTTAACTTATTTATAGCAATAAGAATAACAAGTTTTTCAAAATGTATGATAACATTTTCTTACTAATTGAGATTTTCCTGTCCTCTTATTTTCCTTATTTTTTTCTTGTAATTTGATTCTTGTTCTTTATATTATTGTAATGCGGTGCTGTTCCCTTTTTTTGGAATATTAATAAAAGTCATTGGAGCCAGTGAGGGAGAGGACACGTCACCTCATGCAGATGCGTATGAGCGTTTTAAATGTGATTCATCTCCTGATAATGTAGATAAAGTATATGAAAATAATCCATATGAACATGCAGGATAAGAAAAACGAATGTCATTCCTTTGGGCAAAAGCAAAAGCCTTCTGGTCAAAGTCGGAGCTCATGTTTGCAGAAGGGAGAGCAAAAAAATCTCTGGGGAATGCGAAAGTTTTCTGAGGGAAAGAAAAATATTCTTGGGGAAACGCAAAAGTTTTGCAAAGGAACGCACTTTTGGGGAGAGCAAAACATTTTCACTCCCTTTCCTATTTTTCCACCACCTGTATGTCCCTGTAGTGGCTCAGTGTCACATCTGTTTTGACAATGTGAGATAACATTGGACATAAAGAATGACTTGCATATCAAAATGATACTAGGCTAACTGTAAAGTTTTAAGATAAACGCTTTCAATATGAGAGGATCCGCACGCAGCCAGTGTCTTGCTGCGACATCTCTGTACATGTCTTCATTGAACACTGTGTGGCGCACTTGAGCGGCGCACTTGAGCATGCATGGATTTTTCAGATAAAAATGACATTTAGTTTTATGAAATTTGTACAAATAATGGACAAAAGTGTTTTGTTTTAGCATGATAATTTGACAAAAAATAATTTTGTGTTCTTAGTTGTCTATTTTTAATGAAAAACCAGGGACTCCCCAAGTTCACTATTTTAGACCTTATGAGAGGTCCCTTAAGGCTTATGAGGGGTCCGGGACCGCCCCAGCCCCCCCCCCTCAATTCGAACCCTGGGTACACTATTATAATGACATTTAAATTCATTACAATTTAAATGGAACGAAAACGATATATAATCCTTTTAAACATTTTTTTTTTGTAGTGGCATACGCTTTATTTTACATGCAAAATGTAACATCTATTTTGATATTGAGCTGAAAGCGGGCATCATCAGTCTGAGCAGGACAACAGCTGTGAGACTTAAGCTGCTGTCGGACGAATCGCCTGCGCTTTCATCAGCAGTCTCCAGTCTCAGCATTGTCTCAGCTCAGTCTCCACAGCAGCGGAAACACACAAACATGTACGTCTAGAGCTCCGTCATGCGGGGTTTAGGATGATATGGACTCGGCGGAGGACGTGACAGCTGTCCGCGGGCATCATGAGGATTCTAACGGCGTCCGGGCTCTTTCTGGCCTTGTGCTCCATCGGACTCTTGATCATGGCCATCAGCACGGACTACTGGTACGAGACGGACGCGCGGAAGCACCGGGATCGATGCAAAAAATACGCCAGTAAGAGAAACAACCCGGGATACATTTACATCTCAAACCAAAACCTCCCGCTCCGGATGCGCCCCGAGCCCGGAGCTGCTCTGCAGGAATCCCTGCACCCAGAGCCTGTCCTGGAGTCGCGTTGCAGCCGCCACTACAACTCAACCACCACCGGCCTGTGGAGGAAATGCCATCGAGAAGGTTTCGACCTGGAAAACGAGGATCTGATTTTTAAAGGTGACGAGGCTTATCAGACCAATGCAATTGTGTTGAGTTCAAGCTGATTTAGTAAGTTTATTTGCTGTAAGAAGGAGGGTTGGGAAGCGGTGGCGCTATCCAAGGTGCTGATCAGTCACATCAACAATAACAGCTCATTCGCATCTACTCAATAATCACATTAAAGCTAAAACTATATAGACACCAGATGGGAAGTAACTTAAGTAGATTTTTCTGGTATCAGTACTTTACTCCACTATTTATTTTTCTGACGACTTTTTACTTTCACTTCTTACATTTTTACGCAAATACCTGTACGTTCTACTTCTTACATTTTCAAACCAGGCTCGTTACTTTAGTTTTAATCTGTATTTGATGCACAATCAATATTATTTCTTGTCATTGAGTGAATTTTTCAACCTAATGATAGGTCTGCCTAAAAGCCGAAGCGCTGTGTGAGGTGGCCACTAGCCAATCAAATGTAAGAAGGCGGGAGTTACTGTTTACAGAGCAATGCGGTGACCAATCAAATCAAAGAATACGGAGTAACTGTTCTCAGATCTCGAGCGTGATAATCTGCGTCATGTGGTGACTCGTGAATGGTAGGGTTTTTTAGCGCGAAAGGACCCGATTTTAAATATGTAATTTAGCTATTTAGCTATTCGCATGTTCTACAAACATATACTTCACGAAAGATGTACTGTAGCTCTGTCAGAAGTTAAAGCAGCTCGTTAAGGTAAGCGCATTATTGTTGCCGTTGTTCATTAGTATGTATGAATTGCATATTTTTTGCTATCGTGTGTGCGTTAAGTTCATGAACGACTGAAAAATACCTGCTCATTGCTTTGCTTTCGATGAACTAATTGTAGTGGGCACTTTTGCACAAAAATGCGCTAATTTCCTGATTGCCATTTGAAGTGGTTTCTGGACATATCCTATTAGTCTTATTTTCTGATTTTCTTAATGCATTTGCCTTGTTTGATCTGTTTGATCTATTTTCCTGATTTTTATTAT
Organism: Triplophysa rosa; assembly: GCF_024868665.1. Lineage (NCBI taxonomy): Eukaryota > Metazoa > Chordata > Actinopteri > Cypriniformes > Nemacheilidae > Triplophysa > Triplophysa rosa. The sequence continues at coordinate 78,345 of NW_026634105.1, forward strand.
ATTTTTTCATCTTGTCATGATTAAAATTATAAGGAAATAAAAAACGATCCTTATCAACGTTGATTGACATTGCAATAAAATACTATCACATTATTTTGGAAGTTAAAATTTTGGGCTGGTTTTTGTTGGAGTAAGTAGGTTTTAGTGAGCCTTTGGGCTGGAAATCATCCACCTAATCTAGCAACACTGACATCAGTTTTAATGTTGAACGAGTGTAACGTACAATGTAAGAGGCTAAACATTTAATATTTTAAAGCGAGACATAATTTCAAGAAATGTGTTTAACCAATCGAGAAAAACAGTAATGGTTACCAAGTAAATTGACTTGCCTAATTAATTAGCTCTTTATTTCTCAGTTTTCTCTTTTTGACAAGATCTCCCAAGTGTCTACAACCTTTGTATAATGATATGTCCATGAATGGTCTGAGCTTAAAATTTAAAGGGACAGTTAATCTAAAATTGAAAGCAGTGAAATTCTGTTATAAAATGTTTTGACAATCACAGTACCAAACAGTCATTTCCTGGCTATTACGCATCGCAGACAATAGGCTAGTAGTCTAAGAAGCTGACACGGACCAAGGCGGAAGGCAACACAAAGAATAGCTAAAAATATGGTTGAGAACTTGAGACAAAGGGAATTCTGTCACAATTATTATCAATACGCTTGTCCTTTACACTCTTATCTTACATCATAATTGTATTATAAATTTGTGTTTTTTTCCACTACCTAGGTAGTGGCAAATAGATTTATTCCATCAGTCTTTTTTATGCTTGTGTTCTACATAATGGTAGTTCAGTTGTGAGGTACGAGCGTGACTCTAAAACAGGTAGTAGTATTGGCTACTTTTTACTTAAGTACATTTTAGAGCCCATATTTTATACTTTTACTTGAGTAAACAAGTTTAGTCAGTACTTCAACTTTTACTTGAGTACTTTTAAACATGAGTATCTGTACTTCTACTTAAGTAAAGGATGTGTGTACTTTTGCCATCTCTGATAGACACACATAGTCTTCGGTGGCATAACAGTTGCGGATCTTGACTAAATATGAATACGTTTTTTGCAGATTCAATTAATTGAATTTTAGAGTTTAATCCTAAACAAAAAGACCCCTTCTGAGAATATTACATCACAAAGGGCTAAAACTGTTATGTCCACTGTGTAATTTGTGTTATTTGATAGTCTTTTTGGTAGAGATAAATGGTGCATCACCCCTTTCTTCAGCCATGTTGAATTTATATCATAAACAAAAACATATTGACAAATGTGACCCTGTCTGTGAAATCCAGGTTAAAGTCTCATAATTTCACTATGATTTCAATTTGATTTCTAAGCATTAGGATGATTTTATGTAGATAACAGTAAATCACAAAAAAATGACTTGGTGTGTGGTAGCCTATACACAATGGGGTGTTTAGAACACATGGACAAATTAATTGCCAAACTACAGCATATCAGTGGATATGTTTTTCTAGGATACAAAAATGCATAGAAAAAAGCTCACAGGAAATAAAGCAAACTACAGTATTATCAGTTCTTAATATTTAATGGATTTAATGGATTATTTGTATGTTTTTTGCCAAGTCACATATTGTTTTTCTTAAAACTGTGCTATTTACAATCCAATCACAACTATACAACACGCACACAAAATCTTGAAGAATATTTTTGAATTAATGGCAATGTGAGTGTTTAAGGTGCTGTGTGTAATATTTAGGAGGATCTTTTGACAGAAATGCAATATAATATACATAACTATGTCTTTAGAAGTGTATAAAGACCGCCATAGTGCTTCGAAGGGAAGGAATGGAGTGAGCCATTGGTTGCAATTCGCAACCTTACAACTAGATGCCGCTGAAATCTCTACATTGCTCCTTCAAAGCAACACTTTGTAGTTTTTCAACCTTAAAATAATGTCTCTAAAATTATTTCAGTGTTAGAACAACTCTTAACCGGATGAGTTCTCCTCCCGCTGCCACCTGAGCAGCCTCATAGCGGCTATAACCTCACTCTGTAAATTCTGTGTTTGGGTCGGTACAAACAGCCCGGCCATCCCCTGTGTGTCTTCGGAAGATTGCGATATGGTTTCTAAATGTTTCTGCATTTGCCGGTTCCATCATCTTATTAAATAAATTCACGTGTATTGTGGTGCCCACGGGGGAGCTTATACAGCGACATTAATTACAACACTGGCAACAGATTATTATACAATTGCGCTTATCAACCACATGGGGGAGCCGTGAGCAAAAGTTCTAAAGTGTTGCTTTAATAGCTCAAAAAATTGGTTTGTTTCGTACGTCATCTTAACAAAAGCTTCATTACTTAAATTAGTCAGGTATAAATCATAAATAAATGCAACAAAATGACTGATGCACACACTGCAGCATACTCTTTCCAGCAGTCTATAAACTTGACCACAGAAAGAGATAATTGTTGATCCTGTTATATTTACATTTACATAACATTTACATGTAGTCATTTAGCAGACGTTTTTATCCAAAGTGACTTACAAATGAGGTAACAATGGAAGCAATTGGAACAACATAAGGACAACAGAAAGCATAAGTGCAATAAAACTGGTCTCATAGCCTACAGTATACAGAGCGAAGTTTTTTTATATATAGAAAGAGTAGAAAAGAGATAGAAGTCAGACCTGATGGGTCAGGTATATAAGACCATCTAAGTGTTATATACTTAGATGGTCTATCTAAACATAAAAATACATTTACATTTACAACTATTCAGATGGTTTGATAGAAAGTCTGGTAATATAAGAAGCAATGCATTCAGAATGGAAGAGCACCTTTAGTTTGACTGGTGAAGTATGGCGCTGACATTGCAATTCCACACACAGGGAACACACAAACGTGATATAGTTTGTACACTTTACAGTGAGTTGCTCTGAATACAAGTATCTGTCAAATTCATAATTATAATTATTAATTATAATTCATAATTACTTCTGCAGGTTTGCTTCAGCGCTGTACGGCGGTGAAGTATTACTACTCCTCAGCCGACATCCCTCGAAATCTGCCTGTGAACATCACCAAGACTATACGACAAGATGAGTGGCACGCTCTCCGTGAGTCACCGTAATAATGACACCCGACGACTGGCACCATGTATTTTTTTCTGCTTAAGTCAGTGGGGTGGGGTGTAACTTAAAACTTTATTCATGAAATGTTTTGCCTAATTAAGCCTCCGATAATCATGTACCTCCATTTAACAGTGACATCTTACCATGTACACAGACATCGTAGCATGTTTAATATCATAATTCTGTGGATTAATACATACTACATGTATTACACGGCTAGTTGGAATGCTTGATTCTGATTGGCCAGTCGCGACATTTGCAGGTTCGTTATTCCCAGATAACAACCTCTCAAAACTAATAACACACAGTAACCCGGATGCAGAAAATCATTTTGACAGTTTTTGGACAAATTAAATATAAATATGTCTTTTAATAACATATATGACATTATATTTACAAATGATTAAACCAAATTGACTGTTCGCGACATTTGAACGTCGTTTCTTACCTTAAAACCGAAAGTAAAAGGCTTTTCCTCACGGAAGGTCTGCATTCGGTAAAAATAAGATAATAGAATATTTCGAATTCACATTTCACATTTGTTTTCTTATGTGGCAAGTTGCGTGTAATAAGCGGGATAATGTACAAGCAGCCGGCTGTAATCTCGAAATAAACCCCGACTGTTTGATCAGGACCCGCGCGAAGCGGAGGGTCTTGTATCACACTGAAGGGTCTTATTTCGAGATTACAGCCGGCTGCTTGTTGTCTCTTATTTGTTTTTGCGACAACAAACGACTGCCTGTACATTATCTCTTACATAAAACACATAATACACACATATGATCCATAAAATTGATTCCACCCCATAAATTATTAACCGGAACATCAGTGTAATGACTTGAGATGTAACAGACTGAATGTGACACTATAATCTCCAAAAACAATTAACATATTATACTACAATGAGTATTATCTACTGCAATACTACCAAATGACAGTTTAATTTAATAATTTAATGCTATTTTTATTTGAACACTTGACTAAAATACAGTAATAGTTTATAGTTATATAAACATCAAATATTTGTACTAGCAAAAATATGTGAAAGTTCTGAATATGTTCATTGTCTGGAAAAACTGCAGCATCAATATTCTTCAGAATGTCTCACACAAGCCTTAAACAGGGTGTTAACTTTCAGCAGTCATTTCCCAGCATGCACTACTTTACGCATTAGCTAATGTAGCAGTGTGCTTTTAATATATGGAGGACTAAACCTGCAAATATTATAAATAAATAAATGTGTAAATAAATAAATATATAAACGAATAATATGAAAATAAATAAAGGAATGAATGGTTTGATAATAATTAATTATAAACAAAGTAATTCGTTTTAGCTATTATTGATCTTAGCTTTAACTTTTCTTTTCATTTTTAAATTGATTTATTATTTTTTGTGTCCATTTTTTAATTATTTTTAATTATTATTATTTTTTATTTTTAGATTATTTTATTTATCATTTCCTTTTATTTTTACATTTATTTATTAATAAGTTTATTTATTTTTATATTTATTTATTATCGCATGTATTTATTTCCACTTTTATTTATTTATTCTTGAATTTATTCTTACTTTTCTGTGTCTTGATATGATAATTAGATGGGTTGGTCTTGCCTACTATTGGTTTAGCGTAGATTGAAGCGTTTGATAGATTACTCTTGACTTGTTTTGGACTAACGTCACGTCACTCACTGATCGTTTGCTTCGTGTATAATGTTAAGTAACTATGGCGGGCGCACAATTAGCTAGAGAGTTACAGCATTTAGCCAATGAAGTCGATAACCATGCATCAAATGACTGTGTGTCATTTAGATTAGGTGCACTTATTGATGTTTTATTACAGATTGACGGCGAGATAAATGACAAAGTTCTTCCTCAGTTGTTAGCCTCTTTGCAGCACATTCAAAGTCTGTGCGAGTCAGAGGGTGCTATGGTGGTGTTACAGTTCAACTGGTGAAAATTATAAAGCACAAAATGTAATAAGGTTTAACTACACAGATGAGCTTGTAAACCGAAGTCGCAAGCTAACGCTTTGTCAAAGTGATAGTTATAAGCAGCCTTTCGGTTAGAAAAAGCGTAAAGATTTAATGTAACATGATGTAACATAATGTAAATGAATTGAGACATAGTGAACTTAAGTCACAAGTTAACACGGTAGTAATGAGCATCGTTCTTTCACTACAGGGGCCATCAAATGGAAACCATTCCTTCTAAAAAGACGTGGTTACTAAACGGTACTCGTAAACTACATTCCATAAGAGATAAATAACACAGAGGTCACAAGTTAAAACGGGCATATTCCCTTGATTCATCCAGCTGCATATTGTTGTGTGACATCTTGATATTATTGCAAAGATCCGCAGCAGCTAGCATTGCGAAATAGCTTAGTGTGATTGTTACCGTAGTGACACGCTGCCTCGCTTTATTGTATGGGTACGAATCCCGTGTCAAATCGCTTTATTTATTTTTTCACCTCGCTTCAGCCGTTACGGGCGATCATACCAATAATTTGCAATCTTAACAAGAATGTCAAAATCATGTAACAAGAAAGTCTGTGTTTATTAGACATCTTAATATCAAGTCGTCTTGTGCTTTCAGAATCGACGAATCTGCTGAGGTCGTTCATGCACCTCTTTGGCAGAGGACCTGTAACCGGAACTTGGTCACCACATTAGAACCCCCTGACTCGCACAGATTTTGAAGAACTTTGTCATTTATCTCGCCGTCAATCTGTAATAAATCATCAATAAGCGCACCTAATCTAAATGACACACAGTCATTTGATGCATGGTTATCGACTTCATTGGCTAAATGCTGTAACTCTCTAGCTAATTGTGCGCCCGCCATAGTTACTTAACGTTATACACGAAGCAAACGATCAGTGAGTGACGTGACGTTAGTCCAAAACAAGTCAAGAGTAATCTATCAAACGCTTCAATCTACGCTGAACCAATAGTAGGCAAGACCAACCCATCTAATTATCATACAAGACACAGAAAAGTAAGAATAAATTCAAGAATAAATAAATAAAAGTGGAAATAAATACATGTGATAATAAATAAATATAAAAATAAATAAACGTATAAATAAATAAATGTAAAAAAATAAAAGGAAATAGTAAATAAAATAATCTAAATAATAATAATAATAATAAAGAATTAAAAAATGGACACAAAAAATAATAAATCAATTAAAAAATGAAAAAAAGTTAAAGCTAAGATCAATAATAGCTAAAACGAATTATTTTGTTTTATCAAACCATTCATTCCTTTATTTATTTTAATATTATTACATTTATTCGTTTATATATTTATTTATTTATACATTAATTTATTTATAATTTTTGCAGGTTTAGTCCTCCATATTAATACTCCTCTGTCCTTTGTTTCTGCAGATCTGCAGCGGATGACGGCAGGTTTTATAGGCATGGCTGTTGCCATCATCTTGTTTGGCTGTATCATTGGCGTGCTGGGCTGCTGGAAACACAATGAGCTAATGCAGTATGTAGCAGGTCTTCTCTTCCTGATGGGAGGTGAGAAGCGTTGACTTAATGGTTGTGTCATTTTACAAACAACCACTAGATGGCAGCAGGGGAAAGAAAAAATGGGTGTTTGGAATGGAACAAAACTTCAGCTAGAAATGCAGATGTTTAATATGTTAAACATTAGAACATAAGAGTGCCAAAAATGACGTCATCAAAGCTTAAAAATGAAATAAATGTGCGGTGTTATTCATGAAATTTGACTGCCGCATTGTTTATATGTCATATCAATTTCACAGGTACCTGCTGCATCATTTCTCTGTGCACGTGTGTGGCAGGGATTAATTTCGAGCTCTCGCGGTATCCGCGCTACCTGTACGGCCTGCCGGAGGACATCAGTCACGGGTACGGCTGGTCCATGTTCAGCGCGTGGGGCGGTCTGGGTTTGACCCTGCTGGCTGGATTTCTGTGCACGCTTGCACCTTCTCTACACAGTCCACAGATAACCACCACCATACATAAACCACGACAGGACAACGGCATGGTGTGACACATTTCACACATTCCACTTATATTAGCGCAGAAAACATCAAGCCACACTGATATAAACAAGTGTCTTTAGCTGTCAAATAAATGACAAACAGACACAGATTGGGAAGATGATAGACCAAGATTTACAATGACTGATTTACAGTGAAAATCAGCAGTTCAGGCTTGTTTCTCAGTAAATAAAACCGAAACATCCATAAAGCATTCATGTTCAAAAAGTAAAACTGTATAATTTGTGTATACTTGTGTTTTGTCATCAGAGAATATTTAAATGCCATATCCATAAAACAAGAAAAATAAACAATGCACAATATATTCTCTTCTGTATCTTACAATTTTACAAATATCATTTTGATTCTTTTTGTTTTGAGTGATGTTTAGATTTTTTATGAGAAAACAAGACAGAATACTGATTAGGACTTTTCTGGTACACAGCTGATATTTTTCTTGAAGATTTCTGCCTCTTATGGTGCTCTCTTTCTGTTTATCTTTTGTTATTATGTTTGTATATTTTTCACGATGTCTGTCTACATTTGTCTGACTGTTTCCAGTGTTTCCTGTCTGTCTTTCTCTCATCCGTTTCTGTAGCTCAACAGATCCAAAGTGGAAATGTCTCCGAGAAAAGTAGATTCATATTTTCATTCCGTAAACTGTGTTTTGCCTGCTGTAGAAAAGAGAAAAAACAACAACAAAATACTGTACTTGTCTTTAGTGTCTTCCTGTATGTTTTTAATAATAAATCGGACATGTTCAACAGCACAGGTGGAATTTGGAGGCAATATGTGAAAATGAACTTCATGTTCATGCACTACCTTATCAAGAAATCTTGACATACAGTGTTATGACATGTTCTGAAATGGTTATTTTTGATTTATGAACTTTTATTTTCTAATAAAATGCAGCTAATTCCTCTTTTGTCTGTTATTGTGACTGACTTCATTGTTTTGAAGTTATGAAGCACAGCGGTTTAATGTGAAGTCATAATGCCGTGTGTTTGTGAGTGTGGTATTTTTATTGGGCAAATTTTCTGGACTGGGTTATAAAACACCAAAAATACAATTGAATGAGACCACAGAAGGAGTGTGCCTTTTTTCTGTTTGCGGTTTAAGATTTTTAATTCTAAGTGAGATGATTGTACTGAAATGTTATATTTTCAGTGTTATTTTGATTCAACATACTCTCACCATTCAAACTATGTCACGTTTTTTTCACAAAATCCAAAGAAGCAGTGTTTCTAAAAAATCATGTGTTCTGGGAATAATTAACATCTGCACGGAGCGCAAGCACAAGTAAAGTTTATAGATATTAACAAAATTCTTCTGTTCTGTTACTATGAAAGGGGGCAAATGCAACCCTCAGTATAACTGCTCTAAAAACGAAAGTCCCGTGAAGAAAGTAAACAATTGGATGATAAACAAGGACAGGTTCTATACAAATCCCATGTTTATATAATGGGGACCTGGTCACTCATTTTTTCATATGCTAGGCATTGGGGCCTGCTGTACAAACTAGCTAGGGGCCCCAGAAAGCCTAGTGATACCCTACTTAGGACACATGGCACCATGAACACTCCAAAATTTAACAAAAAGCCAAGATCTATCATGAGTTCATTTAACCAAGAACAAAACCTATTTCAAAAACTGCGATTTTTTATGATAACCATTTAAATTACTATATATTAAAATATTGAATAACATAATAATTGGGAATTAATGTATTAACCAATTACATTTTTTTTTACCACATTTATTATACTGAAAGGTCAAACTATGTTTAGATTATGTGCTGGTTTTACCTTATGAATTACATAATAAAGTGTGTTCATTTTTATCACATACAACTTATCAATTTAACATTATAAATAAATAATTGTTATTATGTCTTCCCAGTGGTTAGCGTTCCAGACACATATATGTGTGTTGTTGGCTCATGGGGACCCGGGTTATGTCCTGATTCCACACCCTGTCTCTTACCCTCATGCTCCTGTCTGCCTCCAATGTCCTAAATATAAAAACATTATTACATCATGATTATTACATTACAAGATTTTATTATATTGTGAGAAAATGATTACTTTTTATACTTATTATTATTTACAGTTATACTGTATTAGTTGTAGTATATCTGTCACGGTCCCACCGTCTTGTTTATGAAATTCTAGTCGTGTGGCGGGATCGGGACAGAGCCTTTAGGTTTTATGTGAGAAAATCATGAGTTGTTTGTGTTTACCTCTCATGTGTTTTCTCGTGTCTTGTCATTGGCCCCGCCCCTCTCATCTCATGTATTGCCTTCCTCCCGTGTCTAATGTTTCCCACCTGCCCTGTGTAATTATCCCTCGTTTGTCTTGCCTATATATACCCTCTTGTTTCTTTGTCATGTGCTGGTGGATTGTACCGTGTATGTGCATGTTTTCCGTGGATCGTTCCTGTACTTACCCTGTGTCTGTTGGATTTTGTGAGTGTTTCCCGTTTTGCCTCGTGTTAATTTGTCGTGTCCCGTTTTTGATTTAGTTCTGTTTCTTGCCCCCTCGTGGGAAGTGTTTTGTTTAGATTTCTTATTTTGTTTCCGTGTTCCTAGTTCCTGTTTTGTTTTGCACCCCATTGTGGGTTTTTGTTTTGTGTTTTTTATAATAAATATCCTTTGTTAACCCCTTCATCCACTGCCTGCCTGCAATTGGGTTCTTCAGCCACGAGAATCGTGACAGAATCCACCAGCCACAACTGAACCCAGCAGGCAGTCCCATGGACACGCTCCCAACCAGCCGGTGGCCGTGTACCGGCAATCCGGTATGGTGGGAGGCATTAGCCTCCCAGTCACACGCCGGATGTGGCCCGTTCCCAGCCCAGTGCCATCGGTCCTTACAGGGCTATGCTCAGGAGGTCGAGGCCAGGAAGGCATCCATCCCCGAGGTACTGTTGAGTGCCTACCTCATGGCCGGGATGGACGACCCACCATCTTTTCCGGAGCGGGAGGAGTTGGTTTACCAGCCGTTCCCACAATTAGTGGAAAGGTTGCAGCTTCGAGAGGAGTGTGGCAAAGACTCCTCTCCCAGCAATAATCCAATCTCCTCTCGTCCCGGTCTGGCGGCCATCCCGGAGGACCGTGTGGTGGGTACTCTCACCTTGGGGGACTCCACACCATCATCCTCCTCACCTCCTGCAGCCTCTACACCACCAGCCAGTTTCGGTGGCAAGCGGGGGAGGCGAGCATCCTGGGGGTCCACGTCCGAGGAGTCCCAGCCTGAGCCAGCCGCACCCTTTGCCTCTTTCCTTCAGCCGACCTCCAGGCGGGTGGCTCGGCTGAAGAGAAAGAGGCAGCGCCCGGCAGCGCGGACTTCCCTCCCTACCGGTGCAGCAGCCGGTGTCCAGTCCGGTAATCCAGTCGGCCTTGCACCTCCAATCCGGAGTGGTGGAAGGCAATCGCCTCCCAGTCCCACGCTGGAGGAGGACCATCCCCTGCCCAGCGCCAGCGCCCCTTGCTGGACTACGCCCGGGACATCGAGGCCAGGAAGGCGTACGTTCCTGAGGTGCTGGTCCGGGCCTACCTGGTGGCCATGATGGACAACCCTCCACCCCTTCCGGAGAGGGAGGAGATGGTTTATCAGCCGTTCCCACAGTTGATGGAATGGCTGCAGCTTCGAGAGGAGCTAGATAAAGGCTAAAAATAAATCCGGTCTCCTCTCGTTCCGGCCTGGTGTCCGTCCCGGAGCACTGCGCCCTGGGCACGATCACCCTGGGAACCTCAGCACCATCCACCTCCCCCTCGACAGCCTCTCCACCCCCATCGAGCCTCCGTGGCAGGCGGGGACGCAGGGAGTCGTGGGACTCCCCATCCGACTCCTCCTGCACAGAGCTAGCCACACCCCCTGTTGCTTCCCTATAGCCGGCCACGCTTCCAGTGGGCTGGTCCAAGAAGAAGAAGCCGAGGAGGGGGCCACGGCTCCAGACCCAGCCAGCATCTAGTCCTGCCCAGCCTTGTACTTTGCTCTATGTGCACTCTTTTATGTTGTATATTCTAATAAACACTAATCTGTCAAATTATTCTTAAATCCCACAAAGAGATTTTAATAACAGTGTTTTGAATTTATCTCACCAGTGTTTAAGACTATGTTGCAGTGTGGGTGTTTTTGAGGGCTTGTGTGTCATATCTGGGGGAAAAGTTTGGTTTTTCAGCAAGTTTGAATGGTTTAGAGAAGAGAGCTTCATTTTGACCTGAAAATAGGATGTTTGGAGAATTGGGTGAGACGTTATGGATTTGTGTTCACTGTTTTGAGAATACGAGGCATAATTTCAAGAAATGTGTTTAAGCAATCGAGAAAAACTGTAATTTAATGCGTTGGTGCAAGTCAAAAAGTATTATTTTTGGTTTAATTAAAACTTTTAAGTGTCAAGCGTTATTTTGATGAGTTGTGCTGACCTAATAATGTTGATAATTACTGTAACTTAATATTATGTGTTGTTTTAACTTAAATATCAGTATTTTTTTTGTTTACAGCAATATTTAAGCTGCAGTAACTCAAAACAATTGGCTAGATAACTTATTATTTCCACACCAATTACAGTTTTTTTCAACTGCTTACACACAAAATGTTTACTTGTCACACAATTTCTGAAACCTGACACTCAAACACCAGAACCACACACCAAATCGGCAAAACCATACACTAATTCTCGACCTTTGACTCAGTTTTCAGTTTCATAAATCACTTTTTGCAAAACACAACACACAATTCTCTATGTAACACACAAAAATCTTACAGGAAGTATACTGATTTCCTTTTTCAAACACAACCAATCAAAATGCCACACTAATTCTTCAGTGCCTCACACTAACTCCTCACATGTGCAAACACACATTGCTTTACTTAACACCAACCAATCATGACTTTAGAAGAGGCCTATAAATAGGCCAAGGGTCAAGTTATAGGTTTTGAACAATGGATGCAAACAATGTAGACAGAGTAAGGGGAGTTGGAGGGAGAGCCAGAGGACGAGGCAGAGTTCGAATTAGAGGACGAGTCGGAAGAAGAGGAGGAAGACGAGGAACAAGAAGTGTGGTCAGGTGCTACAGTCAGGGCTACAGTCATTGATCATGTCATAAACCACGGTTTACTGTAACAACAAGAGAGGCTGTACAGAGAGTCCAGCCCAAATTGAGTCGATTTACAATGGCAGGTATAATTTGAACTTTTAGAAATGAGAACAGGTATGTAACAATCTACTGTTATGTACACATGATCTAATGTACACAAACAGTAGGCTATAATACATATACAGTATTTTACAGTAGTACCCTTGCATTCATTTACTACGGTGCACTGCATTGGTCACAGTCTGGTGAGGTATCACACTGTACAGCAGTACAGCCAACTGTAAGAAGACATTCTGACCTTATTGTATAAAATAGTTATTATGTTACAGTTTATGGCACATACTCACACTGTTCCTGAATCTTCTACAGAGTGGAAAGGCGAAGGTTTCATGTTCACTGAAGAGCAAGAGACGGCTATCGTGAATTTGGTTTTGGCCAATAATGCTTTTAGAATTCGTGAAATATACGCAACCATATGCTTACTGTAATGATGCCACAATTTTTGCGAGTTGTGAATACGTCCTGCCCGCACTGCATTTTGTGTTATTCCTCAATCACGTATTCGGACACGATGCGTGATGATGAGAGGTCTCTTGCAGCATCGGGGGGTGACGTACTGCCATCCGACTCCGACGATTCCTCGGGCTCCCTCCCTCGGGGGGTCGAGCCCAGGAAAAAGCGGATGTCGAGATGTCGGCCATGCTTTCCCGGGCCGCCGTGAGTGTTGGGTTGCAGTGCCCGCACTGCCTCTCCCGGCGCTCGCGGCTGGCTACATGGCGCCTCGGGTTTGAGCGCGGCTCCAAGCCGCGCCCGCCCCCAGTGCCGTGTTTACCGGAAGTGCATGAGGAACTTTGTAAGACCTGGAACGCCCCTTTCCGGCACGTTTCACGTCAAACAAAGTTCTGTCACCCTCTCTTCCCTCGAGGTTGAGACAGCTGGAGGATGCGTCGGTGTCCCCCAGGTGGAGTATGCCGCCGCGGTGCACTCGTGCCCGTAGGTGGCGGCCACCTGGGGGGGCTCGACCTAGACTCCCGTCCAAAGCATGTGGTGTCTCGGCATCTCTGGTGTCGAGAGCTTACATTGCGGCGGACCAGGCTGCCTCCTCTCTCCACGCTATGGCTCCTGCCAGGCCAGGGCGTTGAGAGAGCTCCACGAGGGTAAGACCGACCCAGCGCTTATGCAGGAACTCCGCGCCATCACCGACCTCGCTCTACGGGCGACCAAGGTGACCACGGGGGCCCTGGGTCGGACGATGTCCACACTTGTGGTCCATGAGGAACTCCTCTGGCCGATACTTGCGCAGATGAGTAACGCTGAGAAGGTCCGCTTTCTCGACGTACCCGTCTCGCAAGGGGGGGCTGGTTGGTGTTACTGTGGAGGGTTCTCGACAGTAAAAAGCAGTCCTCCGTGCCGCAACTCGGCCGCCTCGGCCGTCGAGTCCCGTGCACTGTCTGCTTCCCAGCAGCCCTGGTCCTCTTCAACGCCCTCCAGTGACCTGGAGGAGACAGCGAAGAGGAGACCATCGCCCCATCAGCAGCCGCGGGCAGCGGCTGTCATGGGATCACCTCAGGGGGATCGAGGCTACCATTGGGCCCGACCCCAGCCACAGCGCTGGTAGGTCGGATAGGGACGGTTCCTGCCCCGTCCCTCCATCTGCTGGCCCCCTCTGGGGGGCTGGCGCCCACTTACTCTCAAAAAGGAGAGTTTCCTCTCTCTCTGGGTTACCTCAGCCGCTCTCACCCTCTGCACGACGGTGAACGGCAAACTCGACGTTGCGTCATGGCAAAGCGCAATGTCGAGTATAAACACCAGCCCTCAGCACTCTCAGTCAGACAGTGCGTTGAGCTGCGCAGTCGCCAGGCAGGAAATATGGCAGAGCCGATCTCCTCCCCGGGGGGCCTCCCCTGGCAAGGAATCCGTACTGCTAGCCATCGAACCACCCTCCGCGGGGGCGATGAAGCAGATCAACCTCTAGTCCCCTGTCACAGTTCTGGGAGCCCCCAGACTGTCAGGCGGGCTGAGGAAGACGATCCGTCTCGGCTACGCGATTCAGTCGCTACACGTCCGCCCAAGTTCCGGGACGTCCTTTTACCTCAGGCAGAGGCAGGGATGCCCCCGTACTTCGGGCGGAGGTCGCCTCCCTTCTGGTGAAGGGAGCGATCGAGCCCGTCCCACCGGCCGAGGTGTTCAGCGGGTTTTACAGCCCGTACTTCATTGTCCCTAAGAAAGGCGGAGGGTTGCGCCCTATCTTGGGTCTGTGTGTTCTGAACAGGCACCTACACTAGCTGCCTTTCAGGATGGTCACGCAGAAGCGCATCCTGGCGTCCGTCAGGCGTCAGGACTGGTTCATGGCAATCGACCTGAAGGACGCGTACTTTCATGTCTCGATCCTCCCTCGACATCGGCCGTTCCGACGGTTCGCGTTCGAGGGACGGGCATATCAGTACAGGGTCCTCCCCTTCGGTCTGTCCCTGTCTCCACGAGTCTTTACGAAGGTCGTGGAAGCCGCCCTCCTTCCCCGTAGGGAAGGAGGTGTGCGGGTACTAACTATCTCGACGACTGGCTCAAGTTTTGGCACACTCTCGAGATCTGTTGTGTACACACAGGGACCTGGTGCTCCGGCACCTAGATCGGTGGGGCTACAGGTCAACTGAGATAAGAGCAAGCTCTCCCCGGTGCAGAGCATCCTCTTTCTCGGTAGGGAACTCGACTCTGTCCTCATGAGCGGCCCCGCTCACCCCCCGGGGGGGCGCGAGTCCCGCGACGAGGAAGCCCGCACCCTCGCGGCCTCCCAGAGGCAGCGCGACTGACTAGCGCGCCCGATCAGTGTTGAACTGCCTGAAGATCAGACAGTCAGCGGTCCCCCTGTAACAAGAGGCTCCTGGGATACATGGCATCCTCGGCGGGGGTGGTCCCCCTCGGGTCGATGCACATACGACCGCTCCAACACTGGCTGCAGAGTCAAGTTCCTTGGAGAGCGTGGCACACCGGCAGCAGGCGTATGGTCACACGCTTTTCTGCCGACACACCCTAACCCCCTGGTCTCCATGACCTTCTTGCGGACAGGGGTCCCCTTTGGGATGCCTCCCTGCAAGGTTGGGGTGCCGTGTGCAACGGGCAAGCAGTGTCGGGGCGGTGGACGGGCCCCCGCCTGCGTTGGCATTTCAACTGCCTAGAGTTGTTGGTTGTGCTACTTGCATTGAGGAGGCTACTACCTCTCGTGCAGGGAAGCACGTGCTGGTCCGGTCGGACAGCACAGCTGCTGTGGCGTATTCTTTCACTCACAGCAGCTAACATGACTCGCCCGACGCCTCCTCCTCTGGAGTCAGCAGGTGATCAGCTCCCTGCGAGCCACACACATCCCAGGCGTCCTGAACCAGACAGCCGATGCGCTCTCTCGTCAGTCGACGCCTCGCGGAGAGTGGCGACTCCCTCCCCGCGCAGCCGGCTCATTTGGGGCAGTTCGGCCAGGCACAGGTGGTCCTGTTGCCTCCCCGGACTCCACCCATTGTCCGCTTTGGTACTCCCTGTCCGAGGTACCCTCGGCACGGATGCCCTTGCGCACAGCTGGCCGCGGGACAAGCGGAAGTACGCTTCCCCCCAGTGAGCCTCATTGCACAGGGCCTGTGCAAGGCCAGGGAAGAGGAGCATCAAGTGGTACTAGTTACGCCCCTTCGGCCTAACCAGGACTTGGTTCTCGGAGCTGAGGCTCTGACAACAACTCCCCCCTGGCCGCTCCCCCTGGCGGACAGCTTCCCCAGGGGAAGGGGCACGTTACGGCATCCCAGGCAAAACCTGGTCTCCATGTCTGGACGGGACGAGGAGATCCTGAGTGACCCACCCCCGGTCCGGTTGGGACGTCACTCAGGCTAGGGCTTCGGCCACTGGGCGGCTATACGCCCATAGGTGGCGCCTCTTCTCGTCCTGGTGCTCTTCTCGGCGAGAAGACCCGCGGAGTTGCTCGGTCGGGTACGAGCTGTCCCGTCCTCAAGAGAGACGGGGGAGTAACCTCTCCCCCTCCACACTGGGAATGTATGTAGCCGCTACGGCCGCTCATCATGACCCAAGTGCTGGGTAGCCTCTGGGACAGCACGACCTGGTCATTAGGTTCCTAAGGGGCGCGAGAGGGTGACCACCTTACCCGCGCTCCGTACCCTCTTGCGACCTAGGTGGCGGGCCTCAAGAGGCCCCGCCCCCTTCGAGCCTCTCGGGGTTGCCGCTCTTTCTCAGTCTTGATAAAGACGGCTTTCCGCATGGCGCTCACCTCCAAGAGGGTAGGGGATCTACAAGCACCCTCCGTGTCCACAGATTGCCTAGAACTCGGGGCCGGGATTCTCACGTTATCTTGAGACCCCGCCCCGGCTACGTGCCCAAGGTTCCCACCACTCTCCCGAGAGACCAGGTGGTGAACCTGCAGGCGCTCCCCACCGGGGAGGAAGACCCAACCTATCCGTGCTTGTCCAGTACGCGCACGGCGCCTCTGCTTGGACCGCACGCAGAGCCCAGAAGCTCTGAGCAGCTCTTTGTCTGTTTCGGAGGTCAGCAGGAGGGCTGTCTCCAAACAGAGGCTGGCGCACTGGATCGTGGATGCCCTCGTTAGGGCATACCGATATATTTTTCCTACCCGTTGGGGGTGAGGCACACCCCTCGTGGCTGGCTCAGGGCGCCTCTCTGGCAGACATCTGCGGAGCTGCGGGTTGGGCTATGCCTAACAACTCCGTGAGGTTCTAATACCTACGCGCGGAACCGGTGTCAGCCCGCATCCTGGCAAGGTGTGGGACCGGCAGCCGGTAGGGCGTACGCCTGCGGAAGCCCTTCCCCCTCCGGGGGGAGCAGTGGCGATCCCGCCTCACTTCTTTCCCCTCGGGTAAAGAACAGGCATTCCATCCATCACTAAGCACCCTTCCAGGGGACAGGCTGGGCAGAGCAGCCCTGCCCCCTTAGGCCGGGGAACAGTTGAGTTATCTCCCACATAGCTCTAACCGGACCTAGTGCTCCAGACGTGGTAACCCCCCCTCCGTGGGCTGTTCCGTCTGATGTATCCTCATGAATGGTTCCCACCTTGGCAACCCATGACCTCCCCAGGTGGACTCCCACCTTGCGGTTAACTCCTGCAGTCCGCACATTCCTCCCATGAGTTCTCCCCTGATGGTGAGACCATGTGGTGTCTCCACTAATTCCTCCCTACGGTAGGTAGTGGCCTCTGCAGCGTTTTTTCCCCCCAGGGGGGAATAATGCTTACCCAGTGGCCCGTACGGTGCCGGGCGGCTTCTCGCCATTTAGAGAATCAGGCCTCCGCCCGTGACGGCCGGCGTTAGGGGGCTTCCCAACTTTTTGTGGAAAGCTCTGGGTCCCCCTTCCTCTCCACTGGAAGGTCATAATTTCGCGTTAGCGTGTTCGTCTGACTCGCCCAGGCCAGTCAACGTCGCTCCGCAGAGATTGTGACGCGGCTCAGTGCTGTGGCGTTTTCCATAGGAACCCCATTCTGTCGGTTCGACACAACGTCGAGAGACCGACAGAAAGGGAACGTCTTGGTTACGGATGTAACCTCGGTTCCCTGATGGAGGGAACGAGACGTTGTGTCCCTCATGCCACAACACTTGGCCGCCCACCCCAGCGGTCGGGGGAGGATGCTNACATAAATGCTGTGAGCCCTCAACAATACATGTGTCCTCCAGAATTTTTTTTCCCGACCGTGTACAGTAATACTTTTTTCAACACCAGCAAAACATAAATAAACACAAGAAATAAAAAGTTTGGCTTTTGTTTTTACAGTGAATTTTAAACATCTCTCTGCCAATTTCTTTCAATCTTGTACAGAAATGTACAGAGGAGCTCATGAACGAAGAGCTTTAGGTTTTGAATAACCGTGTGTACATGATATAGGCCTATCCCAAAATATAACATTACGGTAAATCAGATGCGTAGGCTCTGAAGAACAAAAGGTGAATGAATGAGCACGCCGGCTTCCCTCTTATACCCGGACATCCGGGGAGGAGCCCGGCATGCAAATTTCATTCGCCAATTTTCATTGGCCTTTTCAATATACTCAGAAGATGATAGGTTCTCAAGACAACCCCATTCTGTCGGTTCGACACAACGTCTCGTTCCCTCCATCAGGGAACCGAGGTTACATCCGTAACCGAGACGTTTTCAAGAGTCTGCAAAATCAGACTGCTGCACATGGACTGTTCGGGTACTTTAATAAGTACTGGAAATATCCTTATCTGAGTTTCTGATGTTGAGGTACAGTAAGTGTTCATCTGTCATGTACTCTTTCTCAAATATATACTATTAGTTTTCACTGTTTGATACCACCTTCTTACTACTTGCATTTTTTTACTCAGTTAAGTGTCTCAGGTGTGGCGTGTGATGGTTATGTAATTATAGTTTTCTTGTTTTGAAATGTGGCATATTCTTAACCATCAGCTATGCAGTGAATATGCAGTGTGCTTTAATATATGACTTACAACACTCAGTGGAGGCAGAACTCTGTCTAGGAGGAGAAGAGAGAAAAAAGCCATCATTCAGGGATGAAGAACTCTTCATTGCAAAGGTATTCATACATTCACCTGGCTTTAGAAGTAATGGAAAATGAGTTTGGCTCTGAGCCCTGGATGACATAAGTTCAATTAGAATATATTTGGAGTTGGGGAAGTGCTGGAAGAATTATCATTGCCAATAGGTAGACGACTGCTTATGGGCAATTCTACAGAATTTGCGCATACTGCAGTCCCACATTAAAAAAACACAATCAAAAAGCATTCAAGTATTCAAATCTTAGTTGTTTACTAAGATCCTTCTATCATTAATTGAAACCCACAATAATATTTATAAGCCTAATGCATTTAAAATCATAATTTATTGGGTACTTTTAATTGGGAGATGGGTGTCCCAAACCCTTACATTTCAATTTATGAAATTTATTATATTTTAAAAATCATTTTTTCCATTGTTGTTTTTAAAAATATATTTTTGATGTTTTTAAAAAAGTGACGTAAAAATATATTTATTTTATATTTTATTCATAAATGATTAAACATTATGTAAAAAATGTGTCCCGGATTTTATGTCACTACCGAAACAGTGTATGTTTTAGTCCATTGGCTGAGACTGATTTTAGCCAAACCCCTACAGAATCATTACTGTGTTCCTCTCTCTAATAACTACAGGCTGAGTAGATCGGTCTTATGATTTTGAAGTAAATGTGTTGTTCAAAAGTCTGAAAATGTGTGTGTAACTTTAAGGAACGTCACTACCAAACATCTTTTTTCTGCAATTTAGCAAATTTTTTTGGCTGTTATTCCATAAAATTTAGTTTTTATGTGTGTACATCTGTTTAAAACTGCTTGCTAACCATGTCCTTATTAGCATCTTTGAGCTAGGCTCAAAAGCATTCAAAAATTGTCACTACAAGAACAGTCAAGACCGAAATGTATCACTGGGTATCATTGTTTTGGTAGTGACAAACAGGAACGCTTAATCCTTTATTTGGGGAACTAAACAAAACTCCATACAGTTATGCTCCATACAGTTATGCAAACTGTAAAATTCACTGTAAAAACAAAAGCCAAACTTTTTATTTCTTGTGTTTATTTATGTTTTTGCTGGTTGTGAATACAGTATTACTGTACACGGTCCGGGAAAAAAAATTCTGGAGGACACAATGTATTGTTGAGGGGCTCACAGCATTTATGTTCGCAAAAATTGTGGCATCATTACAGTAAGCATATGGTTGCGTATATTTCACAAATTCTAAAAGCATTATTGGCCAAAACCAAATTCACGATAGCCGTCTCTTGCTCTTCAGTGAACATGAAACCTTCGCCTTTCCACTCTGTAGAAGATTCAGGAACAGTGTGAGTGTGTGCCATAAACTGTAACATAATATACTATTTTATACAATAAGGTCAGAATGTCTTCTTACAGTTGGCTGTACTGCTGTACAGTGTGATACCTCACCAGACTGTGACCAATGCAGTGCACCGTAGTAAATGAATGCAAGGGTACTACTGTAAAATACTGTATATGTATTATAGCCTACTGTTTGTGTACATTAGATCATGTGTACATAACAGTAGATTGTTACATACCTGTTCTCATTTCTAAAAGTTCAAATTATACCTGCCATTGTAAATCGACTCAAATTGGGCTGGACTCTCTGTACAGCCTCTCTTGTTGTTACAGTAAACCGTGGTTTATCACATGATCAATGACTGTAGCCCTGATCTCATTCAAGACCACACTTCTTGCTCCTCGTCTTCCTCCTTCTTCGTCCTCTAATTCGAACTCTGCCTCGTCCTCTGGCTCTCCCTCCAACTCCCCTTACTCTGTCTACATTGTTTGCATCCATTGTTCAAAACCTATAACTTGACCCTTGGCCTATTTATAGGCCTCTTCTAAAGTCATGATTGGTTGGTGTTAAGTAAAGCAATGTGTGTTTGCACATGTGAGGAGTTAGTGTGAGGCACTGAAGAATTAGTGTGGCATTTTGATTGGTTGTGTTTGAAAAAGGAAATCAATATACTTCCTGTAAGATTTTTGTGTGTTACATAGAGAATTGTGTGTTGTGTTTTGCAAAAAGTGATTTATGAAACTGAAAACTGAGTCAAAGGTCGAGAATTAGTGTATGGTTTTGCCGATTTGGTGTGTGGTTCTGGTGTTTGAGTGTCAGGTTTCAGAAATTGTGTGACAAGTAAACATTTTGTGTGTAAGCAGTTGAAAAAAACTGTAAACATCTCTCTGCCAATTTCTTTCAATCTTGTACAGAAATGTATAGAGGAGCTCATGAACTAAGAGCTTTAGGTTTTGAATAACTGTGTGTACATGATATATCCCAAAATATAACATTACGGTAAAAGTGTTTGCAACAGAAGACAAATGTTTGCTTTTGAAATGTGTTTGTGATATTTTTAATGTAGTGCTTCATTTTGAAAGAGATGTGAGGCATTTTGCATTTTGTGTGTGCAATTCTTGGATTTGTGTGTAAAGTTTTGAAAAAAAGAGGCAGCTTTTTGAAAATGTGTGTAAGCAGTTGAAAAAAACTGTATACAATTTGCATACATGAAATAAATCTGGGAAAAAATTCAAGATGTTTCCAACCTCATACTTTTAGAAATTCATAGAGCACAGATAGTCAGTTTAAGAAGTTGCACACAGATGGATGATAAGGCCAAGTTTTACACTCGTTAGGTTTGTGTACAGTGGGGTGGGGACTTTTTGAAAACCTAAGCTAAATTAACACGTACAAAATCGTTTTGAGTAAAACTAGAGTGTTATTTATTGAAGCCACGTAGCCTATTTCTCATTCTGTATCTGGCCTGCACCTTGATTTGGATAAATACATCTGCTAAATACCTAAATGTAAATGTAGAATATAATTATAAAGCAGGGCAATATCTAGCTCTGGGGTGACAACAATTACCCAGTATGAGACAGAAACCCAATGGAAAGCCAAGCTGATCACAGAAGCAAGGTAACAGAATTGATACAAAGAATACATTTACTGAAAAAAAAATTAAAGCTTGAATGTTGTGTAAGTTGCTTTGGATAAGAATGTCTGCTAAATGTATACATGTACAACATTACAATGTTTTTAACAATACATTTAGTGACATTAAATATAAAGAAATGAAATATAAAAAGTGAAAACACTGCACAAGGGGGAGCCAAAAACAAACAAACCTAAAACTAACTGAATGTAACACAATCTAAACAAAACCACTAATTTTCTACATAAATTCAAGACGTGGTGTCTGAACTAGTGTTTCTAGAGAACTCGTCTTTCTAAGTAATTTATGTAAGATTATGTTTTTTGGATGTTCTTTCTTTGGCCATCAGATGTCCTCGTTGATCTCTGGAATGCGTTTTTCATACATGACTCTTGTGTTCATCAGCAGGGGGAGCACGAGCGGTCTGTGCTTACACTGTGAATCAAAATCGTTACAGCAGTCAGCCAGTCACAATCATGTAGACTTCAGGAGACACAGATGCATGTTTACAGTGATCTGAGAGCGCATGAGGAGCAGGTATGGCCGGGGGACGCAGGGGACTGGTGGCCCCTCAGAACACTTTCCTGGAGAATATTGTTCGCCGCTCCAATGGTGAGAGAAAGCCTTTCATCATTCCTTTACTGGTGCATCATTTATTCTGCAACATTACACTCAACTCACTTAAACTGCTCCACATAAGCTGTCTTTGGAGTTTACATTATAATGGGGTTAGTGTACATAAGCTCCACAAATATGATTTATCATCAGTGTTTTTAGGGTTTATAACCACTGTGTATTCTATTGCAAATATTTCTCTTCATGAGAAATTTGCCTATTAATGCTGTTGATTTTGTAATGCCTAGCCTGTCAATGTATGCACATGCAATGTATAGGTGTAACACAGTGTATTTACCCAAGATGCAGGAAGTCCAAAACGTTCATCAAAATTATTTCTGCTTTAACTTAATATGTTTTCTTTTAATTTTTCAGTTTGGACATTTTCTCATAGACAGACAGGTGATGTTTTGAACATCCATGATTCTCATCGTGCCGTTTATGTTATCATTGTTTGCATTGACATCTGTAGTTTGTAGAAATAGATCCGTATGTGATTTCTTTTACTCCCAGGTTCATTTTGTTGACGTCATTGTGTTTGTGTTCTGTGTTATTGAAGTTATGTAAATCAAAGGAATTTATGGGATGCTTCAACACTCAATCAAAACTGAAATGTATTCTGCGTGGATGATTTTAATAAGGTTGAATAATACAATAATGTTTGCTGGTGAAATCATTATAAAAGACATAACATGTTTTGTTTTAGATCTCAAATGGGCCTTTTACTGAACATTTGACTTTTAATCTTATTGTAACTCTTAGGTTAACTCTTTTCTTTCTTCGCACTTTAGTTAGTGATGAATCACACTGTACATTGGTAAATTCTCAGTCAGCATAGAGATTTGCATAAGGTTCATGACATTGATTGTTCCAAATTGTTTTTCCATGTGTAGCTTGTTCAAGTTGACACACTTGCCATCACTCTTTCCCCATACACCGAAACACAGAAAGTAAAAGTTTTTGCAACTACACAATTCTCATGAATATTTTAGGCGTTTATGATTGGTTAATGCAGGATTTAAAGTGTCCTAGAATGTGCAGTAAGGACCGTGTCGTGTGTCCACCAAATCGTTCCACGGGGTGTCAGAAGGCATCACATGTGTCCGTAGACTAGTCCCTGTATACTTAGTGTCCACGAGATGGAGATAAAAAATGGAGCGATCAACAAACAAATGTGTGTTGTACAGTGTAGTGTGAAATACAGAATTGATCCGAAATTTAATATGATCAGAATACACAGCTATAGAATAACCAACCAAACCTTGTACATTTGCTTAGGAAAAATTAACAAATGAATTAACTGATATAACAGTTTTCTGTGTGATAAAGTATAATCTGACAGATGGAATAGTTCTTATCAAAGGCAAGGACATTGTGGGAGTTGTTTATTATTAATTGTTTCAGTACAACAGAAATTGATTTAGTAGTTACGAGACCTGTATACCTTTGCCGATACATCATTCGATCAATCACAATATCCAGTATCTAACAGATTTCTCATTATTTCCTGGCAGACACCAATTTTGTTTTGGGTAATGCTCAGATTGTGGATTGGCCTATTGTCTACAGCAATGATGGATTCTGCAAGCTGTCTGGTTACCAACGTGCTGAAGTCATGCAGAAGAGCAGCACTTGCAGGTTCTTTCCTCATTTACCGTCTTATGAATGATCAAAACATTGAGGCAGTTACATTAGAGTCAGTCTGAAACCTAATGGAGACTAACACCTTGTGATTGTTTCTGAAAACTTGGCGATTTAGGACATTTATTTTAGAAAGGGATGCTTTTCTCTCTTAGATTTGCTGGTCTTGCCCGCATGGATAGATTATTAAAGAGAATAGAGATTGTGTCTCTGTTTTTAAGAGGCTGACGTTTATAAATGCATCTCTTTCTCATTCTTCTAGCTTCATGTATGGAGAACTTACTGACAAAGAAGCCTGTGAGAAAGTCAATCAGACCTTTGAGAGCTATGAGATAAACTCTTTTGAAATACTCATGTACAAGAAGAACCGTAAGTTGCCTGTTTGAAATGAAAGCAAGAGTCTATGTTTAGCATGTTTTGACAGATTATTTATAAATGTTGTTGTTGCAGGGATGCCAGTGTGGTTCTTCGTCAAAATTGCTCCAATCCGAAATGAACAGGACAAGGTTGTGCTGTTTCTGTGTACCTTCAATGACATCACAGCGTTCAAGCAGCCTATTGAAGATGATTCATCTAAAGGTTTGACATGACACACCATCAACCTAGATACATGTTCAGTTAATGTTGCAGATTTAATCTCAGGTGTTATTACCCAACTTTGTCCTAAAACAAGTTACTTATTTATATTTAGGTGCAGTATGAAAGGTTTGACTACATTGTGAATACTGCAGTCTTAATCTTAAACACACCATACATTAAGAACAAACATTTTCACTAAAACCTTGTTTTATTAAGCAAATGAATTAGGTTGCAGATTTGTATTGACTCGTGTGTGTGTTGAGGGCAGTGATACACACTGGTATTTCATTTCATAGCTGGAATGTTGTCTTCAGCAATTCTGCATCAAGGCCTTACATTTTACATTATATTTAATCATACTCTATAATGATTCATATGTTTTTCCTTATCTGTTTTATTTCCTAAGGCTGGGGTAAGTTTGCTCGCTTGACGCGAGCATTGACAAGCAGCCGTGGCGTTTTACAGCAACTTGCTCCAGCTGTCCACAAGGGCGAGAACGTCCACAAGCATTCCCGTCTGGCTGAGGTAAAGTGTGTGTGTGTTCAAGCACCTTCATCAGAGGAACACTGCATACATTTATCCCTGAGCACTTTTGGCCAGAATCCCCTCTGCTGTGCTAAGATAAATTTCCACTCCATGTGAACATCACCTGAGGCTTATGAAATCAGAAGCTGTGTGAAATCCTACTGTAAGATTTCCATGACAGCTTCAAAAACTCTCTGAGCACATCCCGAGAAACATTCTGAGATCACATTACTCAACACGCATAGCATAGCAAATCATACACTAACTGTTTAATGAGGTGCCTAATTCATATGAATTTGTACAATCTTATTAGCATGTAGCAATCTTAAAAGCATTTTAGGATGGAGTAAATAAGAAACGTCTCACCCTATCAGCGAGTGTATAAGATAATGAGTGTGTGTTATGCTTTTATTGTCGTAACTCTTGCTCAGACATTCATGATTTGATGTGTGTTACCCATCAGGTATTGCAGCTGGGTTCTGACTTTCTCCCGCAGTATAAACAAGAGGCTCCTAAAACACCTCCCCACATTATTCTGCACTACTGTACCTTCAAAACCACCTGGGACTGGGTGATCCTCATCCTCACCTTCTACACGGCCATCATGGTGCCCTACAATGTGTCCTTTAAGACCAAGCAGAACAACGTCACCTGGCTGGTGGTGGACAGCATTGTGGATGTCATCTTTCTGGTGGATATTGTGCTGAATTTTCACACCACTTTTGTGGGACCTGCTGGAGAGGTCATCTCAGACCCAAAGCTCATCCGCATGAACTATGTGAAGACCTGGTTCATCATAGACCTCCTCTCCTGTCTTCCTTATGACGTCATCAACGCCTTTGAGAACGTCGACGAGGTGAGTTTACTCCTGAGCCTTCATCCTAAGGAACACATTGTAAAAAGACACGATCACAACCACACATTCTTATTTTTAACTGGCTGTTGGGTTGTCTGAATGACCAAGCAGCAGATTTGTTGTGTTACAGCTGAATGGAGCTAAGATTCATTCAAAAAAAGGAAAAGCTTTTTTGACTTGACGTCTTCTTTACCTATTATTGTTTTTTTATTACCTGTAAGTATTAAATGGTAGTATGCATATAAGATGAAAAGATATCATGTGTGATATGTCTTCTATTGTATTTTTATGTATATTTTAGTTATCAGCCAAAAGAATGTTATAATAACTAATTAGAAGTGAAGTGAAGCTGATCCAGACGAATCATAAGATATCTGTAAATGTAAAGGTCTGTAAAGCCGCTGTGCTGTTTGAGAAACTGAAGAAATATTGATATGTTATCTAGAAGCATGCGGCCGTGTCAGTCTCAATCTTTCTGCTGAAATTGCATTATCGCCTTACGGTCGCTCTTGATGGCTTTGCAGCACTGAAACAGCGTTTTCACGCTTGATTTTATTCCAGTGTGTCAGGTATTTCCCTCTGGACCATGAATGAAAGTGAGTGATATTGCTGCATCATTCTTTATAGAAATAAAGCCCCTGCACACACACATTTGTGCTTTTCACCCTACAACAACTATTAAATCCTTCTGTCATTGCTTTATAATTCCATGTACATTCAGACCCCTCAGATATCATCGTCTCAGATGGATAATACGTCCCGCAGCCATCATTACCAGCGTTGTGTTTCAAACTCGCTCAAGCATTCAGCTTTCTTAACAGATTGTGGTGCACCGCAGGGTACAAGCAACTGTTTTGTCATTGATTAGTGTAGCAAGCATTGGTTATAATGAAAACATTTTTGAAGTCATCTGCGAACACAACAGAGGGATTTTTGTGCGCCTGGGGCATGCAAAATTAATGGGCACATATGTGCAGTGTCTTACTGTATGTAAGCCTACAGAACATCTCAATCTGTGAGCCAAAATCAGCAGCTACTACACTCCGTATCACACTCAACGGCAATGTCGTATAGAGGTCATTCTCATTACCGGCACAGACGTGCTGTCCAGCAGTGACAAAAACCCGCAGCGTCATGTGTGTTCCCCTGCACAGAAACTGCAGTGCAAATAAGCCAATATAGTTAAATAATATGTGTTTGAATCGAACAAGCTGTATATTGTCTAAATGCTGTAATAAGAAAAAGTCTGTCACACCCCCAGTGATCTCAGGCTCCTTAAAGGAAAAGTTCACCCAAAAATGATCATTATTTTATCATTTACTAAGCCTCATGTCATTTAAAACCTTTCTTTTCATTTGCAGACAAAAAGAAAATATTTTGAAGAATGTTGATAACCAAACAACACTGAACCCCATTGCCTTCCATTGTGATGAGACATTTCTCAAAATATCTTCTTTTGTGTTAAACAGAAGAATGAGCCACATACAGGTTTACAATTACATGAGAGTAAATAAATGATAACTAAAGTTTTATTTTTAGGTGAACTATCCCTTTACGACTTAAATGTTCAGTTTCTCTAGGAAGATAAATGGTGACCAAGACATAAAGGGTGAAGGTCAGAAACAATGGCAGATAGTGACAGTCAATTTTAATTTCATGTTGACTTTCCCACTGGAGCCTCACACGACCTGTAAAATGGTGTCCTTGGTTTTGGCACAGATGTTAATCCCTCAGTAGGAAGTGAAAATTCAAAGCCATATTTTTCCTGGGGCTGTCGTAGCTGTCAGGTT
This sequence comes from Triplophysa rosa, assembly GCF_024868665.1. Classification (NCBI taxonomy): domain Eukaryota; kingdom Metazoa; phylum Chordata; class Actinopteri; order Cypriniformes; family Nemacheilidae; genus Triplophysa; species Triplophysa rosa. Next base: position 106,060 of record NW_026634105.1, read on the forward strand.
GCTGTGCCGTAGCCTGCAGTGAAACAGAAGATTATAATGCTCACAGTCAACACCCTTTCCCTGCTACTGTACCCACACGACAGAACCAAAGCCCAGCCAGTGAGTCTGTTGTAAGGCCAATGTTGTGTTGTTTAAACACAATCCAGTAAAATGTCAACAGTATTATGATGCTTGCATTGTGTTGAACATGTGCAGTAATATGCCACAGAAAATTCACACAATTTTAACCAAGACCCGGTTTGCTGCTGACATTTGTAAGCCCAGCCGTTGACAAGTCGCATGTTATTATATTATTACTGTACAAAAATCAAATGTCACAATTTCCTGAGTATCCCAAGAAAGCAAATTCTGTGAGTGAGTTTGACATATATGCAACTTATGCTGCGTTATGCAACATATCAAAACTACCTGAAATATATCTTACCCATGTCGTTTGCTTTTGCAATTGTTACATTTTGACATTTGCTCATGGGCGCCGGAAGCACAAAAAAAGTGGTTGGGTCCTCCCCCAGCAGCTTCAGGGTGTAGTGAGAAAAACGCGTGACTTGTAGTTTTGACGGTACTATTGACTTCATTTTCACATCACATATCAGACCGTACAGGCATTTATTTTCATCAAAATGAAGAAAATTTGAAAAATGTCTAACAGGTGTTTAATAATAAAGTGTATGGTAAGTTTCGGAGTAGTAGGGAGGTCTTTATTGTCCCAATTAGTTGGCATCCTTATTATCATTTCAATAAATTTGATCATTTACAATCTATTATTAGTGTGTAATGTACAACAATACCTTGTTTACCTTGCTGTGTCGACATTTTCCGTTTAATCAGGGTTGCCAGGTCCAGGAAATATTTCCAGCCAATGACCCTTCAAAACACACCCAAAAGGAATGAAAACTAGCCCATTTTTTTCCGGTGTCAAATCAAAGTTAATAACTTTGGTTTTGTTGTCCTGATGTTGAATGTCAGCTCTATGCAGATGATACAGTACTATACACATCTGCCAAGTCATCAGCCAAGGTTGCTGCACTTTTAAATGAACAAATGGAAAGGATATCTATATGGCTCTTGGATAACCATCTTACATTAAATGTCAATAAAACTGCTTTCATGTGTTTCTCTAACAGAAAGCAAAAAGAAAGGTTCTTAATGAAGAAATAGAGGGGGTAAATACATTCAGTTTCTTAGCTGTCGTTTTAGATTCACAACTTAAATTTGACATAAAAAAGCTTTCAAAAATAATTTAAATGAATTTAAATTGCTTTAAACTTATTAGACATTTCATTACAGCAAAGGCAGCTCATCTTTATTTGCACCGAATGATTCTTTCCCGCATCTCATATTGTATCACAGTTTGGTCCCAAGCTAGTGCGTATACGTATAATACATTATAAAAGTAGTTTTAATGTATTAATTATGCCTTGTAATGTACCTTATAATGTCTCATGAATAATTGTAACTACAGTTTATACATTATAACACTTATCAATTCATTGTTACACAACACACATAATGAACAATTGTAATGCATGGTCATACCATTTAATAATCCTTAATAATGCATTATACCTAAAGGCTTTAAGTAAAGTCCTACCGTGATTCTTTAACTAAAAAAATAGATGCTGTATAATTGGGCTCTAAAAATAATGGATTAAAAGCCAAATCAACGGCATCATTGTCATATTTTAAAGAAATGGCATATGTTTTATAATTTAAAAAAATCTGTCGTATGTAAAATTGATTTTAAAATGTTTGTATAATAAGGCACCTTCTGTTTTATGTAATATGGTAATGAGACAAGATGATTCAGGTAGGACTACTAGGAGTACAGCGGGTGGAAATTGTAGGATTGGATTCTGCATAACTTCTCAAGGGCAAAGAGCATTTTCTGTTAAGGGTTCTCAACTCTGGAACATGTTGCCAAACGAGTTCAAAGCTATACATGATTTAAAGTCTTTTACATCTTTTACATTGCTGGTCAAGCGTTGATTCAAAATAAACCAGACCTGTACGCAATATTTCAATTTTATATGATCTTTTACTAGTCATTTATGTCATCAGGATTGGAAGTATTCATAGAATTAGGGCTTGAGTTTGCTTTGTATATGCTTGTATTGGATTGATTTGTTAAATTAGCTTCTATATAAGGCAGTTAATGTGTAATAATTATATTGGATTCTCTTTTAGAAAAGCCTTTCTAGGGACTGGAGAGGCAAATTAGCGCTTTGCGTTTTTTCTTGTCTTTGACTGGAATCATGTCTATTGTATTGTCCCTATTCAAATAAACGTAAAAATGAAATTAAATAAATAAATAAAAACGGCCAAAAACTTTTTCTATTGCTATAATTACTTGGTTTCCTAGGTATTGTATATTTTGTTTTGTTCTGTTGAACTCAAAAGAACATGTTTTGAGAGATCAATCAAAGCAAACAGTTCTGTGGCACCTTTTACTACCAGTTTCAGTTTTTCTACTATGCACTCACAAAATGATTGTTGGGGGTTGTTTGTTTAACTTAATCAATATACTTTGATCTAACATATTTGTGTGTGTTTCTTGTTCAAACACAATTTAAATGTGTAATACTGACATAAATAGGCGACTCTTTGACATAACTTGTTCCATTTGTGTTGATCTGTCATGTTGATGATCTGATCGCGCGCTTTAACCTCACGCACGAGCAGATGCATTTCCTCTCTAGAGAAGCGTCCAGTCTTTGCTCTTGCAAATTTCGTCGTGTAAGTAGAAAGTAATTTTAATTGACCAACTGAAACTACACAGTGGACTGAGTTCCATGCAGCATGCATTGCCCTTGTGACTGGATTTAGATAGTAAATTTCTAAATTAAATGTTATTTTATGTGTGTTTTTGTGCAGGATGAAAGATAAGGAGTCTTGTTAGTGTTTACTATTCTGTAATGTTAAAATTCATACGATTTTCTGTTGTCTGTGATTTTTGAGGGGTTACCATAGTGGTGAAGCGTAAAGGTTTTACTTGGGTTGGGGACATTTATGCTTGTATGCAAATTTGTACTCTGCAAATGGCCATGCAGTAAACTATCTGGCGCTTTCTGCTAGCACCATACATTACATCACTGAAGCATTCAAATTTAATTGGCTCAACACAAATTAATTACATTCAGCTTAAATTAAATCAAATACGTTGATGAACTTAAACTGTGTCAATTGAAATCTTAAATTCGAATAAATCAATTCAATTGTGTGGAAATGGGTGTCATAATAAAATAAAATTAATCCAACAATTTTTTTTGAGTGTGGTAGTCAACGATGCCCCAGAATTTTCAGTTGATAACATTCTTCCAAACATCTTTCTTTGTGTTTAACCGAACAAAGAAATGTATACAGGCTTGGAACAACTGGAGTGTGATTCATGACAGAATAAATTTTTTTAGGTGGAGTGTCCCTTTAAAAAAGATCCCTTGTGCTCGAGGGCACGCATAAATGAACGAGAAACGTGGAAAAACTTCATATACCTTTATAAAACTTTATTACAACTTCATTTATACGGACTCTGAATGAGTCCGGTGAAATGGATTTAAGGAAGCAACAGCGTGTAAATCAAGGCTAAAGCTAAAATGCGGAATGGAGTTAAATTTATTAAAGGGGTCATATGACACGGCTAAAACTAATATTTTGGTTTGTTTTAGATGTAATGCAATGTGTATACATGATTTAAGGTTAAAAAACGCTGTATTTTCCACATACCGTGCATGTTTGTATCTCCTCTTTGCCCCGCCTCTCTGAAACGCTATATTTTACAAAGCTCATCGCTCTGAATAGCTAGGTGAGCTATGATTGGCCAGTTAACCAGTGCGTAGTGATTGGTCGAATACTGAAAGCGTGTGACGGAAATGTAACGCCTCTTACCATATTTGGAACATAAGGTTCCAAAGCAATTGTACTGATAGGTACGCCCACCTTACTTGTGTAAACATTTGGGCGGTCTTAGTCAGATCATACCACGAGCTGACGTAGATTTGTGGGGGTGAGGTTACACGGCTCTCCTGTTTTTGCCAAGTGGTTGATGTCCTTAGGGCAACATCATGTTGACCCTGGGACAACATTTAAATCAACCAATCAGATTTCAGAAATAAGTTTACAGTTTATTTTAAATTTAATCTTCCAACCAGGATTAGGTGCTTCTAGACCACTGTTTTTCACTTATCGTTTCCTTCTGATTTTAGGGGTAAGTTATGGTTAGGGTTGGGGTTTGGTGGGGGTTTAGGTTTTATTTATAAAAATGTTGTCCTTAGGTCAACAAAATATGTTGCCCTGAGGACATCAACCACTTGGCAAAATCAGGTCGAGCGTGGTTACACGAGGCATTTCAGGCAGGTCTGGGTGAGCATTCGCTTTTAGATAGAATGCATCTTTTGTTCTGACACTTTCATTTTAGCAATTTTACGTGTCTAATACATGCATGGGCAACTTATAACACACCAAAGACACAGACAAACAAGTTTTCGTGCCATATGACCCCTTTAAGCATTCCTCAATTGGAATGGATTTGAGTGACGCTTTGAGCTAAATGAGAGACACTAAGGGCCCTATTGTACACCCGGCGCAAGGCGCAGCGCAAGTGTTTTTGATAGTTTCCGCCCGACGCAGTTCTCATTTTCCCGTCCTGCACCATGTTGTTTAAATAGCAAATGCATTTGCGCTCATTTGTGCGCCCATTGGCGTGTTGGTCTAAAAAAGAGGTGCGCTCAGGCGCTTTGTTGGCGCATTGCTATTTTGAGGAACTGAGTCTATGGCGCAATATTTTTTTGTTTAAAAAAGAGCGCATTAGTAGAAAATGCGCCTCTGGGTGGGTCCACATACAACGCACTTTAACTTTACTTATTAAACAAAGGGAAGCGCAGCAGCACGCAAACATGCCAAATATAAAAAATAAATGGATTACAATGTAAAAGATTATTATTGTGTACATAAAGATAAAAATCCGTCTTGTCATGTTGATGATCTGATCGATGTTCAGATGCATTTCCTCTCTAGAGAAGCGTCCAGTCTTTGCTCTTGAAAATTCTGCCGTGTAAGTAGCGAATCCGCCATGGTGCGAGCGCAACTGGCTCTTAAAGGAATGAGAGATGAGACTCTGATTGGTTTACTACACGTTACGCTCCAAAAACACCCATTACTCATTAAGAGAATAGGGACAACCCGTTTAGACCATGCGCTGGGCGCGCCAACCGTTTTCCCGTCGTTAAATTATCAAAAGTGGATTCGGACACGACCTGAGTGCACCTGTGCCGTACGCTTTAAACCATGCGCTTAGATCGTGAAAATAGGGCCCTAAAAGTGTGTGGGTCCAATATTATTGGTCTTAAAAAGTGAGTGGGTCCTGTCCCACCCACATACAATGGTTCCGACACATGCATTTGCTCATATAGTAATCATATTTATATGCACAGTGTGTAATACAGTATGACAGATTTGGTGCAACAGATTTGTTTATTGCAAGAACATTTTTTGTGCTATTCTTAAAGGGATTAGTCTTAAAGGCCTAGTTTACAGCACTGATCTGATAAATGCTTGAATGATTTTCTAACCCGTTCTCATTCACTTCTTGTAGGGCATCAGCAGCCTCTTCAGTTCCCTGAAGGTGGTCCGTCTGTTGCGATTAGGGCGTGTGGCCCGTAAGCTGGACCACTACATAGAATACGGGGCGGCGGTACTGGTCTTGCTGGTTTGTGTCTTCGGTCTGGCCGCCCACTGGCTGGCCTGCATTTGGTACAGCATCGGAGACTATGAGGTCATAGACGAGGAAGCCAACATGGTCCGTACGGATAGCTGGCTGTATATTCTGGGAGAAGCCGTCGGCTCGCCGTATCGCTTCAATGCCAGCGGCACGGGAAAGTGGGAGGGGGGACCCAGCAAAGACTCAGTCTACATCACGTCACTGTACTTCACCATGACCAGTCTGACCAGTATTGGCTTCGGGAACATCGCGCCCACCACTGATGGAGAAAAGATCTTTGCTGTGGCCATGATGATGATTGGCTGTGAGTAAAAAGAATTTCATTACTGCTGAAGCTATAGCTGTACGACAACATGATTCTGTTGTGTAAGACATGGCTACATAACACATTACCCAAAAATGATTGATAGATCTATTACAGTAAATCTCAGTCTTTTCTAAGAACACAACAGTCAGAAAGTCATCTTCATGCTGTCACTTACATTATAGAGAAACCGTGTTGGTTGTAAATGTGTTGTTATTGCAAAGATGAAGAACAAATTGTTAGGGCGATCTAGATTATATTTAGTCCAGACACAATTCACTATTTATGAAGGCACACTTTTCTGTGCTCTGGAAAATGTGAAGATGCACAGACAGTAAAAGTGAATGGGCAATACATTCTGATGGGTTTAAAAGCAGATGAGGAGTTGACCCATAACTAAAGACGCATCATTTCTTTTTATTTTAAAAAGTACATGTTAGATGTTGTTATTATTTTTCCTATCTTTTAAATAACTTTTTTCCTTAAAGCTTAACCTGTACAGAACCTAAACGATTTACATTATTTACAACATCCAGTGTAACTTAAGTGTATTCTTTAAATTTGGTTTATATTTGTACTGCATATTTTTTCTCTTAAAGAGACACAAAATGCATTCTCCTCTGCTTTATCCGGGTCACATAGGCAACAGGCAAAGTAGGGAAGCTCACACAGCCTTGGCCCTGCTACTTCCTCCTGGGGATTCTAAGGGGTTGATATGTGAGATATCTCAGTGTGTCCTGGGTCTGCCCCAGGCTTTCTTGCCAGTTAAATATGACCAGTTCATCATGTTATTGCTCTGTCATGGCTCAGGAGATTTGATGGAGTTCTTTATTGTGTCATTTGGGGATCAGCTTAGTCTTTACTCAGGAGAGTAATTACTCAGGAGCAATAAAAAGAGAAACAAATGAGAGTGTAATTGTTGAAACACATGAAGAGTATGGAGGTGTAAAATGAATGTAGATTGTAGAGGTAAAATAATCTGGATTTGATGAGAAATGTTTGAGATCATATTGAGATCTTCAATAATATTGAATTTTGATTGCAGACTTACAAATTTGGGCTCACTTTGAGGTGTTGACAACCTGAAACTCCAATGAGACATTTGTGAGATTTTGGATTCTTTTCTGAGGAGAAATAGCTGAGATGCAGATCTGACATAAACAAAGGTTTCCATTTGTTATCCATTAATTCTCATTGATGTCTAGCAGTAAAAACAGAGATATTAAAGAGATATTATCTGTTTTTTTATTTCTTGTGGATTAGTACTTCACTGGTCCTTATTTGTTGATGTCTGATTTGTTGATGTTGACATCAGCTTTTACTGTTACTAGAAATTCTGCTTTAGTTTGATGCTTTATAAACCTATACTACCCTGATCTATACTTCTAATCTTCATTATAAAATCACAGCAGCATGAGCCATTCATTCTCTTTGTGTGTTGTCTGACTATGGAGAGAGAGAAAGAGTTCATCTTTCTTCTGTTTGTCTTTGGGTTGTCTTCATCTCTTGTTACTCATGAGACTCGTTACAAGCTTGATACACTTCATCGAGAACACATAGCGTTGAGCGAGCTCCTCTGAGAGGAGCTGGGACACTCTTTTCTTTCTTTATCAAGCATGCGACAGATTGAGTTTTTATGGTTTATGCTGCATGTGTCCTGTGCTGTAGCTCAACATTCCTGCAAAATTGTCATAATTTATATTCAATACTGAGAAAAAAAATATCATTGTATAATAAATTGAGTTGTCAGTCAAGTGAAATTTGAACTCATGACTGAAGTTTGGATCATTAGGATTTTACTATGGGCTTTTGACTAAACCCTTTTTGAAAACATTTCCAGCAGAAAAACACATTACCTATGTATTTCATAAACAATACAGCACAGTGGCAGTATTCATATGTAAAACAACATTAATCAGAGATTACAGAGGCATGTGAACATCTTCTGGATGAGAGGGAGAGAGACACTGGATTATATAATGACAGAGCTGTCCAGTTCTTTGTTTATTGGGAGCTGCTCTTGAGGACATTAAATAAGAATCTGAGTGAGCATGACCCTTATAGGTGTAAATATTAATGAGGAAAAAACACCCTCCATCCATCCGCTGTACAACTGTAAAATTTATACAATCTTTTTAAAGTCAGTCACAGAAGATTTCCATATATTTTGAGCCACACAGTATACATAATATGCACAAGTTTCAGTTTCTCAGAAAGTCTTGTGAAAATTCCCACCAATGCAATCCACAAAACAAACCCTCTTTGTAACTTCCAGTTTCACTTTTACAGGGCTGGGAAGGTTACTTTTCAAATGTATTCCACTACAGATTACAAAATACAAAAACTTTATAAAGTAATCTGTAACATATTTCGTTAGATTACACAAATTGTGTAATTTAATCAAAATACTTTAGAGTACTTTGGAATACTAATAAGGTTCGTAACACAAAGGGATCACCAAACAGAGGACTTGGCTCTCCTCTGCTTATTATTTTAAACAACATCAGTTTTACAGTTTTCCATCATTAGACATTATAGTCCACAATTCTAAGAAAATAAGTCAGAATTGTGAGTTATGAACACTCAATTGTGAGAAAAAGTCAGAACTGTGAGACAAAATGTTGCAATTACCTAAAAAATTACTTAAACAAAAAACTCACAAACAACTAGCACAAAACATGAAAACAGTCGTTGATCAGACGATAACGATTCAAGGGTATGGACATTTTTTTAATGTGGCAGTTTGTAGAAATTCAGTCAGTTTGTCTTGTGGAGTGTTAACCTCTAATGTGAAATAGCTTATTCAGGACAGTACTAAATAAAATTAACATGTAATTTCTATGAACCCAGACCCTTCTTTTGATAAAAGTTTTAAAATTTTGCATATTCAGCAAGGGGTATGAAACTTATGAGCAGAACTGTAGTTTAGGATGCTTTTGCAGATTGTCAGAGTCAGAGAATCACCAATTTGCCGATTGCTGTTTATATTAATTGCCTGTTTCAGTTTATATTACTGTTGAAATTAAATAAATGATGTTAAAATTCCAAGTAATCACTTTGGTAATTGAAAATACTTTCGGATGTAACTGTAATTTGATTACCACCTTAAAAACTGTAATGAAATACAGTTACTCAAATCTTGTATTTTAAATACGTAACCAAGTTACATGTATTTTGTTACTCCCCAAGCGCTGCACTTTTATCACACAGTAAATCAGACGGTATAGTATTGTGCTGTACTAGAAGTTAATATTTTGGAATTTCCTTTTTACCGACGGCGGTGGTTTCACCTTAACTGCTGACTTTCATTTCCACAGGCTGACAGTGAAGAACAAAACTGCACATGTAATGAGACATGAACTGTCTGAGTCCTTTTATACAGAAATAGATTATGCCCTACAGGTCCTTGAATTACAAGCTATCTAGGCTACTGTAGAAGTGAATTATTGTCATCCTCTTTCCTGCTTGTAGTTTATCAGTTGCTAGAAATCATTCAAATGTGTGTTTTGTTTAGAAATTGACTAATGCTTTCAGAAAATATATGCTTGGAAGTTTAAAAATCAAAGACTGAAATTTACAATTGAACATTAGTTTCTATTCGATCTAATAATTATCAACAACAGTAAATTAAAAGAGCAAACAAGTAGGCTGTAACAAGGTAGAAACCAGGCAGAAAGAGATCCAAGTGCAGTAGTGGATTTAATCAACACAAAACAAAGTACAACAAAATAAAAAAACAAAGAAACAAGGGGCAAAAGTAATCCGAAACATAAATGAACCAAAGCACAGAAACAACGACTGACAAATGACAAGTGGGACTACAGGCGTCATATTTAATGTTAGAATAAGCGTTCTCTGTTGGGTACACTTAAAAAAACGGAATTTTTTATTGTATCATGTAAAATGTAAAAATACCGAATTTTAAAAAGACAGCAAATTTACAAGAAGAACAGGGGAACGTGTAATTTTACAGGTAAAACCTGTTATTTTACAGTTTATTTCTGGCGCCCCAGCTGTGGCCAGCTGCCAGAAAATTTCATTTTTTTACAGTTTATTTTTTAAATACGGTCAAAAACTATAAAATTACAGAACAAGACAACACATTTACAAGAAAAATGAATTTAATATATATCCTTATA
>NW_026634106.1:0-802 GCF_024868665.1 Triplophysa rosa
GGCGCGCTGCGGACGTGAGGAAGACTATGGCAGAGTTAGGCGGTCAGGGGGAAGCGAAAGGCTCCTCGTGCATGCGGTGATGAAGATTAGGTGGTGAGGGGATGAGTAGGCATTTTGTGGTGCGAGGGTCCACGCCCACAGCACTTTGCCACCCCTTGTGGTGTCCGTACGATGCCTCTCCGGAAAAACGGCCCCTAAACTCCGATAAGGGAAAAAAGTCCCAATCATAATAAGAGTGAGCGAGAATTTGGCGTACAATTCAGATATACGAGCCCTTCGTCTGCCTAGTCGACCGATGGCAATCTATATGAATGGACAATTGTCCACGATTTACCTAACTTCCCTTGCATGTGTCACAGTAATGATCAATCTACAGGTGATTTAGTGCTGTAACACATCCTGAAGTTTGCCTTGTCAGAGTTTTTAAATAAACAACCTTTACAAGGGCAGTCATCTGATTAAAGCCTTAATAAAAACTAAGGTTCAGGACAAGTAAATTGTCCATGCTCCAAATCCCTCAAAATAATCAAACAATCTATATTAACAATAAAAACAATACACAGAAAAGTATGTATGAGCAGCAATAACATGCATAATAGTGCTAATATAATGTCTTACTGTAATATTGCTGTCACAATAAGGGTTGTTTCTATTTAAATAGCTCTGTAAAATGTTGAAGACCCCTGATCTAGGGTGCTTCAAGGCTCCATTTCACAGTTTATATTTGCTATACACAATATTTTAATAAGCAGAAATACTAAAAACCAAATACAAAGCAAACAATTTACATTAAATAAATATT
>NW_026634107.1:0-743 GCF_024868665.1 Triplophysa rosa
GGCCGTTCGCCTGAGGGTGATATCCGGAGGTCAAGCTCACCGAGATGTTCAGTATTCCGAAGAAGGCCTTCCAGACCCGGGAGATGAATTGGGGACCCCTGTCTGACACAACGTCTTCAGGAAGCCCGTAATTGCGAAACACATGGGTAAACAGGGCCTCAGCCGTCTCTAGTGCAGTGGGGAGCTGAGTGAGGGGAATCAACTTGCATGCTTTGGAGAACCTATCCACTGCCACCAGGATACAGGTGAATGTGTCAGACAGGTGATAAAGTCCACTGCGAGGTGAGACCACAGTCGTTGGGGTATGGGCAATGGGAGTAGTTTTCCCTCCGGCAGGTGACGTGGTGTCTTTGCGATGGCGCAGACTGAGCATCCTTTGATGAATCGGGCGATGTCCTGAGTCATCCCAGGCCACCAGTATCGGGCGGAGATGTGCGAGAGGGTGCGCTGTCTGCCTGGGTGTCCTGATCCCGGAACAGAATGAGCAGAGTCCACGAGGGTAGTGCGGAGCTCGGATGGCACAAAGATCCTACCCTCGGGACCTCCCGGCGGATTAGGGTGTTGGAGTTCAGCTATGTCCTGGTCGAGGGCCCACTGGATGGGGCAGACGAACAGGGCTGGAGGAAGCACTGGTTCAGGTTCGGTTAAATCTGGGGTGACGTAGTGTTGTCTGGAGAGAGCATCAGCTTTGCCATTTTGCGAGCCAGGTCGGTAAGTCACTTTGAAGTCGAACCGTGAGAAGA
>NW_026634108.1:0-624 GCF_024868665.1 Triplophysa rosa
TCACCCAGACCTGCCTGAAACGCCTCGTGTAACCACACCCCCACAAATCTACGTCAGTTCGTGGTATGATTTGACTAAGACCGCCCAAATGTATATGCAAGTAAGGTGGGCGTACCTGTCAGTACAATTGCTTTAGAACCTGATGTTCCAAATATGGTAAGAGGCGTAACATTTCCATCACACGCTTGCAGTATTCGACCAATCACTACGCACTGCTTAACTGGCCAATCATAGCACACCTCGCTTTTCAGAGCGATGAGCTTTGTAAACAATCTGCGCGTTTCAGAGAGGCGGGGCAAAGAGGAGATACAAAGATGCACGGTATGTGGAAAATACAGCGTTTATGAACCTTAAATCATGTATACACATTGCATCACATCTAAAACAAACGATAAGTCCACTATTTGTTCGTGACATATATTATAAATAATATATACATGTTTTTTCCAAGTACACCATGTAATATACATCTGCGGAAAAAATTAAGAGACCATTCCAAATTTTCATTTAATCCGCATTTCTAGTATTGTGGTCATTTCAGTCCAGTGTCTGTTGAATTTCAACAAAATCAAACCTCAGGAGTGACAAAGTCATCCAACAGCAACGTGAAAGACTGACAGCATG
>NW_026634109.1:0-567 GCF_024868665.1 Triplophysa rosa
CTATGTACACAAAAGTCCTATTTCTCTCAAATATTGTTCACAAATCTGTCTAAATCTGTGTTAGTGAGCACTTTTCCTTTGCCGAGATAATCCATCCACCTCTCAGGTGTTGCATATCAAGATGCTGATTAGACAGCATGATTATTGCACAGGTGTGCCTTAGGCTGGCCACAATAAAAGGCCACTCTAAAATGTGTAGTTTTATCACACAGCACAATGCCACAGATGTCGCAAGTTTTGAGGGAGTGTGCAACTGGCATGCTGACTGCAGGAATGTCCACCAGAATGGTTGCCCGTGAATTGAATGTTCATTTCTCTACCATAAGCACAGCTGGTGCTTAAGGTTTCTGACAGTTTGTGCAGAAATTCTTTGGTTATGCAAAATGATTGTTGCAGCAGCTGTCCGGGTGGCTGGTCTCAGACGATCTTGGAGGTGAAGATGCTGGATGTGGAGGTCCTGTGCTGGTGTGGTTACACGTTGTCTGCGCTTGTGAGGCCGGTTGGATGTACTGCCAAATTCTCTGAAACGCCTTTGGAGACTGCTTATGGTAGAGAAATGAACATTCA
>NW_026634110.1:0-509 GCF_024868665.1 Triplophysa rosa
CAAACATTGACAATAGTCGATTGTATTGAGGGCACAGGGGGACCCCCAAATAAAATTCTGCCTAGGGCCCCATATAGGCTTGGGCAGGCCCTGTCCAGTATACAGTATACTTATTCATGGTATTTAATTAAAAGGGATATTGTCTTTTTAATTGCATTTTATATTCCCTAATACACTGAATGAAATTGTTGTTAATTTACTCTCCCCCAGTACTTCCAAGAGCTGGGTGGTATTGTTTTTTTTTCAAGAAGATATTTTTGAAGATATTGAATTAATGAAATTCAAATAAAAAAGTCAAAAACGCTAATACATTCAGCACAAAAGTAATCCCTGCCCCTTGATGTTAAACTGGCGTCTAATAAAGCGAATCAATCGGTCTATGCAAGAAACTGAATGCTATTATCGAATCACATCCAACAACTCTAGGCAGTTGATATGCCCACGCAGGCGGGGACCCGTCCATCGCCCCGACACTGCGTGCCCATTGCACACGGCACCCCAACCCTGCA
>NW_026634111.1:0-492 GCF_024868665.1 Triplophysa rosa
ATCACAGATGAGTGAGTGAATCATATGTAGACATTGAATAAACGTTCTACCCTCTTTCACTGTCCCAATACTGTAAATACAGTCAATCAGATCAGTAAGAAAATAGTGCACTCTAGGAGAAGTTACAGTATTAAAATTGTGGTTTAAAACTAGTAAGCAAAAATAGAGAGTATGTTATAACATAAAGCCTATGGAAAATTTTGTAAACAAACTGTTGTGTTGTTGGCTTGACAAAACGTGGCCTAAAAGTGTAAAATATTTGGACATTTTGAAATTTATAGAAAGTATAAGATAAATCTTTCAGTTTGTTGTTAACATGTTCTGACATGTTTTCTAGCATGTTTTCCCTCTTTAATTCCACTTCCATGTGTTTGACTTCAATTATGGATTAACTGTTGAAGTCCACAGTTTTTTTTAATATGGACAGCAGGCCCATTACTTTTACCACATTAGAATTGCTCTATCTTTTGTTCTCTTATGAGTAATAAACCA
>NW_026634112.1:0-483 GCF_024868665.1 Triplophysa rosa
ATATAGTTATTTACTTGGTTCAATATCACAATAGCAGCAAGGTTTTATGGTGAACCACAACATGAGAGTTTTCCAACCCGGTGAAGATAAAGAACAGGCTGAACAAAACCAGCAAACACAAAGGAAATAAAAGTAATAATAAAAGGTTCCCGAAGAAACTGTTGTTTTATAATGCAAACGAATCTTAAGAAAATAAATGGAATATATATGATACCCACGCTCACAGTTGTAATGAGAATGAGATGAAACGCTCTTCTCTTCATGTTATTCTCCTCCTCTCTCTCTCCCTCTCTCTCCTGGTCCTGACCGCTTCAGAGCTCTGAGAACAGTCAAAAGGCAAAAGAACTCAATGCAAAGGAAGATGAGGAATTTAATCAAATAGAACCATATTTCAGTAAAGTTGCCCAGTAAAACTAAACCCACAAATCAAACAGAAGCTGAGAATAATGATCCAGGCAGTGACAGTGACAGCATATGATGTAG
>NW_026634113.1:0-430 GCF_024868665.1 Triplophysa rosa
GGGGATCACCTCGCCGTCCTCATCATCCTTGTGGATCACCTCGCCGTCCTCAGCATCCAGGGGATCACCTCTCCGTCCTCAACATCCAGGGGGATCACTCGCCGTCCTCAACATCCTTGTGGATCACCTCGCCGTCCTCAGCATACAAGGGGATCACCTCGCCGTCCTCAGCATACAGGGGGATCACCTCGCAGTCCTCAGCATCCAAGGGGATCACCTTGCCGTCCTCATCATCCTTGTGGATCACCTCACCGTCCTCAGCATCCAAGGGGATCACCTCGCCATCCTCAGCATCCAAGCGGATCACCTCGCCGTCCTCGTCATCCTTGTGGATCACCTCGCCGTCCTCAGCATACAGGGGGATCGCCTCGCCGTCCTCAGCATACAGGGGGATCACTTCGCAGTCCTCCGCATCCAAGGGGATCACCTC
>NW_026634114.1:6912-10663 GCF_024868665.1 Triplophysa rosa
TCCCCCTTGTTATCAAGGACTTGCTGCTGTATATTATGCTTATGAGAAAGCTTCTACTTTGACTATGGGATACCCAGTGACTATATATGCACACCACAAGGTGGTTGAAATGTTGGAACAAGGCAGATTTGTTTTGACGCAGGCCAGAAGCTTGGCATATTCAACTCTTTTAACATATCCAGATGTAACGATAAAACATTGTACTACTGTAAATCCAGCAAATTACATACCTTTGGAAGATGAGGGTACTCCACATGATTGTGTTGCTGAATCATTAGCTTTTACCCGTCTTAGACCAGATTTAGAGTCTACACCTATAATGCATGCTGAAGCTGATTATTTTGTGGATGGTTCTTGTTTCAGAGACCATCTGGGAAATCATGCGGGTTTTTCTGTGGTGAAGCGAAACAAAGATGAATTTGTACCTGTGATTTCTCAACATTGTGAGCAGCCTTGCTCAGCACAACTGGCTGAACTGAAAGCTTTAACCACAGCCTGTGAATTAGCAAAGGGACGAATTGTAAATATTTATACAGACTCTGCTTATGCACATGGAGTGTGCCATTTATATGGGGCTGTCTGGAAGCAAAGAGGATTTAAAAAGAGTGATGGTACCCCAATACAACATGCAGAGCAAATTGTACAGTTGATTTCTGCAATGATGCAACCAAAACTTTTAGCCGTTGTTAAGTGTCAAGCACACAAAAAGGGAAATGATTTTGTAATACTTGGAAACAATGCTGCTGATGCTGAGGCTAGAAAAGCTTCAGGATGCCAAACTGCAGTTATGGCTCCCATGGTATTAGTACAACCTGAGCCCCGAATTGCAGACCTTGCTCGCATACAGGAGCAAGCAAGTGCTGTCGAACAGTCAGTTTGGCAGCAAAGGGGGGCCACAAGAGATGTAAATGGAGTATGGAGATCTCATGAAGGACTTATAATTGCACCGCATGCCCTATTGACTGTTTTAATTTCAGAGACACATGGGTTTGATCATTGCGGTCGAAATGAGATACTTCGAAAAATCAAGCAACAAGGATATTGGTCACCTTATTTGCAAGCAACAGTGGATGATTACCTAACAGGATGTGACATTTGTGCTCAGAACAATGTTAGGAAAGGGACTTCAGCACCCATAGGACACATTCCTGTACCTGAGGGACCTTTTAAACATTTAGTAATGGACTATGTTGACATGATCAAGTCGGTCAGAGGCAAAAGATACATGCTGGTGATTATAGACAGATTCAGCAGATGGGTGGAAGCTGTGCCATCAGCAGACCAGGGCTCTGGGACTGTGATTAAGTTCTTGACAAGAGAAGTGATTCCAAGGTTTGGAATTCCATCTGAGATCAGTTCGGATAATGGCTCCTCATTTATTCAAAGAACTGTAAAAACTGTCTTGCAACAACTGCGCATAAAGCAGCGGCTAGGCTGCGTTTACCATCCCCAATCGCAAGGAATGGTTGAGAAGGCTAATGGGACTCTAAAAGCAAAGATAAATAAGATCTGTGCAGATACCAAATTGAACTGGGTAGATGCTTTACCGCTGGCACTAATGAACTATCGTATGCAAACCAACAGAACTACAAATTTGACCCCACATGAAATGCTCACGGGCAGACCAATGCCAGTGCCATATTTAAGGGGCCCTTATGATGGACCGCCTTTGGAGCAGTTGCAAGTTGAATTAAGAACTTACATGAGACAATTAACTGCTATACATGAGGCTATATATTCGCAGGAGCAGCGCCGAGGGCCCAGAGAGGACGAAGAAGCTCCATGTGCAATAGTTCCGGGAGATAACGTCTATCTGAGGGTCTTCAGAAGGAGATGGAATGAGCCACGGAGAGAAGGGCCCTACACAGTCGTACGAGCAACACCTACAGCGGTACAAGTAGAAGGAAGTAACACTTGGTACCACTTGAACCATTGTACCAGAGTACCACAACTTCGACGACGAGGTCCTGATCAAGGCGACGAAGAAGCTGAGGAATTATCAGAGTCTTCAGACGAAAGGCAAGACCGAGATGATAG
This sequence comes from Triplophysa rosa, assembly GCF_024868665.1. Classification (NCBI taxonomy): domain Eukaryota; kingdom Metazoa; phylum Chordata; class Actinopteri; order Cypriniformes; family Nemacheilidae; genus Triplophysa; species Triplophysa rosa. The sequence continues at coordinate 8,950 of NW_026634114.1, forward strand.
TCAGAGGACCCCCGAGAGGGTTCTCGAGCCCGCGCCAGAATCACCTAGGGCAGCTGAGGGACGACAGGAGCAGCTCCCGCAGCACGAGCCAGAGCAGAGGGCACAGCAGGAGAGACTCGACCAGGAGCAGGAGTCGACACAGCAGGAGCCACTGCACGAGCCAGAGCAGAGACCGCGACCGGAGCGAACGGGCCAGGAGCCAGACCAGAGCAGAGAACAGAGGCAACCAGCGGAGCATGCTGGCAGGCCTGTATACGATCCTGACATACATGGAGAACATAGTGCAACTCGAGATAGCCGCCATAGACAGGAACCAGGCACTGCCTCAACCCAGACAGGCGACAGGTCAGGCACCGGTCAGGAGAGAGATGCAGGACCTTCTGATCACGATATTGCTACTGATGAACCTGGTACAGACGATACCACAAGCCCAGGGGAACTTGATCCAGAATTATCCATTGAACAACTACTGGCAGAAAACCTCCCAACCATCGATGTGTCAGACCTCAGATGGTCGCCCCCAGACTTCGACTTGTGATGGACTACCACGATATGAGAGACTTTGGGACATTGCCATTCACAATGAGTGGCCCTCAATTAACCTGAACACAGGAATTTTGAAATTCAAACCACATAATTGTCATACACGATTTAAAACAGAATCTAGAATAAAACCAGGTCAGTGGATGATTTTTACTTATCACACTGAAGGATATGAATTGAATTGAATCTTACTAAAATTAAACATTGCAAATAACAATATGGAGGGCAAAAGACACCCATGCCATCCTATGAGACTTCGAAGATTGTGTGGAGAGCGAGACATAGCATCCTTGTTGATCATTTTGACATGTGTGATCATAATACCAATTATTATGAGAAAGATTACTGAAGAGGAACTTTCAGATACCCATTTCAAGGACAACATAACTCTACGCAAAGACATGGATATGGATTTGAATGATACAAACTTTTTGAATACTACGTTGGAGCAGGTTGACCCATGAGTAAATGCTGCTGCATCTGAACATTTGTTCCCAGGACAGTTAGTTCCAGAGTCTGCGGCAAAACACCGAAATAAACGACAGAGTGACAACTATACAACAGAGGACTCATGGATGGATCTCCCTAATCCCCCTCATCCCTATGCTACTAACATGTGGTGGAGATTCACTAATCATACAGTCAAGATGTATGCTTCCAGAAACTGTTATGTTTGTGCCCAATTTCCTCATGGTGCAGCTGGAGGAGACTGGTGGCCACATCAGGATCATAACACAACATTTGAAATGACTATGGTTGCAATAGCAGCTGCAGGACTACAAAGGAAACCAAATGGAGATACTGTTATGATGACTCAAATGGACAGCACGTGGAAATCAATCACTCTCCCCAAAAGACTTTTTGCTCAGATTGCAACAGTCAAGCATTTACCTAGTAAACTCATCTGTCATGAACGATCTTCAGGAGGACATTTCTTGGGAAAATTACCAGAGAAGAAATGTTCACATATCTACAAGCAAACAAATGAATCTATGAGACAAAGTTGTATGTCATGTCTTCGCATAGCAGACTATGTGCATCCTCCACCTCGCCTTGTTACAACTACACATAAGGCTCCACAAACAGTTGTGGCCTACCAATACCTTGTGACTTCCGAGAGAGGACGAGCAAAATGTCCTTCATGTTTGACTGTGCATGTTCCCGATCTAGA